>NC_091395.1:47197465-47502018 GCF_032191515.1 Phaenicophaeus curvirostris | reverse complement strand
AAAAAGCTATTAGTGAGGCAGATGTATGAACAAAATGACTCTGTTTTTATATAACTTCCCTTGAGTTCATTCAAAATGGATCAATAATTCTATCATTTATTTTTCTGGTATTCCGTGCAAGTAGGATTTTTTTAATACATTGTCTTGGCTGGCAAAAGCTACATTCAGTAATATTGAATAATTTCATTGATACACTGCTATTTTCAAAACTAATGGATAAAGGTCACATGAGTTTACATTTGTTTTCTAAATATCTTGAAAAAGTAAATCCATACTGCAAGCAATTATTTTTCAAACATGAAGTACTCCTTGAAATGAAATAGAGTTAGGGAAACAAAGTTTAGGCATTGTTTTCATGCCTGCCAGAAAGGTTCACACCTGCAAGAGTATTTTAACCCGTCCAATACCCTTAAATTTTATTGACCCTTTTCAGAATTTCTTTTTATTTATTTGGTCTGTATAAGTGCAAGCATATCAGAAATTAATGTTTGATTAAGTGCAATCTTATTAGAAATCAATGCAGCACTTTTTGAGGAATAATGAAACAAAAGGAGAAAGTCATCCCCATGTTCCGGAAAAAGAGCCGGCAGGGGAGAAAACCAGCTTGGTTGAACAGAGAGGTCTTGAGTGATATCAAGAAGAAGAGAAATGTTTATGGGCTCTGGAAATGACTCGGTGGAAAACTGGTTGGATGGCCTGGCCCAGAGAGTGGTGGGAAATGGTGTGAAATCCAGCTGGAGGCCAGTGACAAGTGGGGTTCCCCAGGGCTCAGTGCTGCGCCCCGCCCTGTTCAATGTCTTTATCAATGACCTGGATGAAGGCATCAAGTGCACCCTTAGCAAGTTTGCAGATGACACTAAGCTGGGTGGAAGTGTTGATCTGCAGGAGGGTAGGGAGGGATCTGAACAAGCTGGATTGATGGGCTGAGACCAATGGCATGAGGTTTAACAAGGCCAAATGCCGGGTCCTGCACTTGGGGCACAACAACCCTGTGCAGTGCTACAGACTAGGAGAAGTCTGTCTAGAAAGCTGCCTGGAGGAGAGGGACCTGGGAGTGTTGGTTGACAGCGACTGACCATGAGCCAGCAGTGTGTCCAGGTGGCCAAGAAGGCCAATGGCATCTTGGCTTGGATCAGAAATGGTGTGACCAGCAGGTCCAGGGAGGTTATTCTCCCTCTGTACTCGGCACTGGTGAGACCGCTCCTCAAATCTTGTGTTCAGTTCTGGGCCCCTCACCACAAGAAGGATGTTGAGGCTCTGGAGCAAGTCCAGAGAAGAGCAACAAAGCTGGTGAAGGGGCTGGAGAACAGGTCTTATGAGGAGCGACTGAGAGAGCTGGGGTTGTTTAGCCTGGAGAAGAGGAGGCTGAGGGGAGACCTCATTGCTCTCTATAACTACCTGAAAGGAGGTTGTAGAGAGGAGGGTGCTGGCCTCTTCTCCCAAGTGACAGGGGACAGGACGAGAGGGAATGGCCTCAAGCTCCACCAGCGGAGATTTAGGCTGGATATTAGGAAAAAATTTTTCACAGAAAGGGTCATTGGGCACTGGAACAGGCTGCCCAGGGAGGTGGTTGATTCACCTTCCCTGGAGGTGTTTAAGGCACAGGTGGACGAGGTGCTAAGGGGCATGGTTTAGTGTTTGATAGGAATGGTTGGACTCGATGATCCGGTGGGTCTCTTCCAATCTGGTTATTCTATGATTCTATGAAAAGAAGTGCTGAAGAACAACTTCTTTTTTCAACTTATTGCACTATTTCAAACATCATTATAAAGCAAGACTGTCAAGCGTGATCTACTGTTCTTTACCATTCAGACTGTAACCATAGTAATTCACACGTTCCAAAACCACCTTCCTTAAACAAATAAAACTAACAGTAGTAATCCTGAGATAATGATTGATCAGGAGTTCTAAAATAAGTGTTATCTAGGTAAAGAAAAACATCTTCTAAGTTTGCTTGTGTAAAAAATGTGATCTGCATAGAATCTTTTAGAACACAAACCCTTTCAAGAAACCTTGAATGTCAGTTAAAGGCTATAGGGCTAGAGAGCTAGAACTGGTTCTAGATCTATAAAAACAGCCACCTAACCCAGTACTGGGAGCTCAGATGGCCTTATTAGTGAAATCTCCATTTTGAGATAGTCCTGTTTTGTGAAGCCTAGTCATGCAGTACCAGGTATGTGAATTAGCAGCATTCAAATGCATTCAGTGCCAAGGAGTTTCTACATAAGGAACCTCTCTCGATTCCTCAGACTGGATTTCAGATTCAATGCCATTTCAATGGGAATGTCAAAGCCGAAATGCCATCATCAGTGTCCTTTTAGGGGAATGGTTGAGCTATGGGTACTCCCACTACAGAAATTCTTGGAGTACCATAATTTTGTAATATTTTTGTGAAATGTAAAGTCTTCCAACTGCTTCAGAAGTTCTTCCATTACTGACTCTGCATTTTATCCTTCTCTGTCATGTCTGGGGATTTTCTACTTTTTGGGTGTTTTTTGGTTTTGGGGTATTTTTCCCCAACTGTCTTGTTTCTTTATGTTAAGATAGAGAGACTCTGAAGATTATTTCGCCAGACAGGCATGCTTGTGTGTGAAGGAATGGGAATTCATGAAAATATGACCACGTGGTGTTCCTTTTATCTGAGGATATGAGTAGGTACATTAACATCTTTTGTAAAAACATAAATGTTTACTTAATTTAGGAATTTTTTTATTAAGTCATGGAGTGCTTCCTTTAAAGAGTGGAATAGAATTAAAATTGTCATGGAATGAATTGACATTTTATTTTGATTTATAGCAGTTCAAGTCCAAATCCAAATGATTTCCTGTTTTTATTAAGGAAAGTATAACCTGTCATTTGTACTGATAGAATGCATTCCAAATTACTGGTAAATAGTGATTCTGTGTGGAGAAAAAACTTTGCTGCATATATTAACTGTAACCATGTTACATTTAAGCTGTTCTGGTTTTAAGAAAAAAACCAAAACCAACATGCAGCTTCTGCAAAGTATATTAAACAACTCTTAGTAAACATAACTCAATGATGGTAGAATTTCATTTCCATAAATATTGGATAAACAGCTTTGTAAAATATTGAGACCAACAATCTCTAAGTATGTGAACTTAAACAAAAGTTTCTATCACATCAAGCAGAGGTGAGATGAATTGGACAAAGTATGTTTATCTATGGAAAAAATGTTTTAGCACTGTAAGAGTTGCAGTTTAAAACTACATATATATTTACTCCTCAATTAACTCTGTCTTTAATACAAAGATTAAATTAAATTATTACTTGTAGCATAGGTACCTTGAGTTTACATTTTTCTCCCCAACCCTTCCATGTATGATTTCTTATCCTGGAGATTCATACTTCGTATTCCGTTATGCCCTTGCACAAAATGTGTCTGGAGGCTGGTGGTTGGCTGAGAGTGGATATCTCAATTTCAAGTTGGATGTTAGATATCATAACATAATGACTTTTATTTCAATTCTTAAAACTTCTGTCTAAATTATTACAACAGAAGACATAAAGCTGGGATTATGTGGAAACTATCTATAAATGCCACCAATCTGTCTATAAATGCTATCGTATCGGACAGAAGCATCTTGAGAGGCTGGGACACTTAAAGAATGCTATGCCAAATTATCTTCCTTGTGTTCCTTCGTAAGGTATTTGGCTTATATTCAAGATTTTAGAGCACTAGAAATTTCTCATGAACATAAAAAATACCTAACGCTAGTACAGTCCAATTTTAAAGAAAGTAATAAATATCCATGCCATGGAAATATGCTGAAGAGACAAAAAATCTAGACACCAGTCACGTTAAGGAAGGTATAATATTTGAAAGAGCAAGATAGTGAATGTAAAGCTAGTGAGTTTTCCATAACACTTCTTACATGTACTTGCAATCCAGACGTAAATTCTCCCTACAGATGCATTGCTGACATGAGGCGATGGTGCAAATAGTTATTCCTGTTTCAGAGACAACCTTTCTTCTCCCACATCACCTATATCTTTCTTATATAGTAGCAATAATATGTGAAGCAGGTCTGAGGTTTTACCACTTTAATATTTTAAGATGCTAAAATTATAGTACTACAAATTGAAAATTCCATTAGTTCTACATGGAGGCTGATAATATAAAAAAAGATAATGTATTCTATTAAATAATTCTAAAAGTGTAGAAACTCTATCATTAGGCACGTACTGGAACATCTAAACATTATTCAAATATTTAACACCTACACTGTAAGCTATCAGCCTCTTACGCTATATCTTTTGCTTTATTGCCCAAACAACCCATTGATCTATCCAGCTAGGCACAATTTCCACATCAGTTTTTCCAGCTAATATAGAATCATAGAATCATAGAATCATAGAATCATAGAATCATAGAATCATAGAATCATAGAATAGTTTGGGTTGGAAGGCACCTTAAATGCCATCTAGTTCCAAACCCCCTGTCATGGCCAGGGACACGTCCCACTAGATTAAGCTGCCCAATGCCCCTTGCAACCTGTCCTTGAACACTCTGAGAGATGGGGCACCCACTACTTCCCTGGGCAACCTCTTTCAGTGCCTCATCACTCTCATAATGAAGAAATTCTTCCTTATGTCTAGTCTAGATCTGACCCTCTCCAGTTCATACCCACTGTCCCTATCAATATATACTATATACTTTGTGCTTACTTAGTGTAA
This sequence comes from Phaenicophaeus curvirostris, assembly GCF_032191515.1. Classification (NCBI taxonomy): domain Eukaryota; kingdom Metazoa; phylum Chordata; class Aves; order Cuculiformes; family Cuculidae; genus Phaenicophaeus; species Phaenicophaeus curvirostris. The sequence goes on along the minus strand of NC_091395.1, from coordinate 47,497,320 downwards.
AGTAAATAATTCCCCCAAAAGGATGAGCTATGTCAGTATAATTATTTCTGATGTTTACTATCACAGTATTTTTCCAGTGCTTAAGTAAAACTTGACAGGACAAGAGATTTTCAAGTTATGGAATGAGGCACGTGTGAGAAACTTAGCATGATAATTTATAAAGCTACATTGCCTAAATATTGAAATGTTGATTTGACAACATCTAAACTAGACTAACACAGTAAGTCAGAAGTGGCAAGTTTTCAAAAAGGCTGACTCATCTGAGTGGGGACAACTGAGACATTGAAACATGGTTTGATGCAGCGAACAGTAAAACATGTATATTTAGGGTACCATTCCCCATAAATTCTCTACTGTAGTGTTAAAAAAACCCAACAAAGCATAACCCAATACATTTAAAACACCAGGATTCAAGTATGAGGTACTGTATGTGAAGTGTACAGTACTAACAAATGCATTAAACATGTTACTTGCTTCAGAAGACGCTCCTTTGAACACTGGTTCATGCAGTCATCCATGAGAATCCAAATATTTTACTCTGTATGAGAATTCATCTAGCTTATCCATCCTACTAAACATTCTTTCCACATACTGGAAGCAAATATCATTGGCTGGAGGTGGCTGCACTCTGTGCAATGCATCAGAAGAAGTGTCCTCAGATGAAAAAAGTGATAAGTACACTTGGAAACACTTTAGGTTGAAGAGAAACCTCTATAGTGACAGCTTGTGGGTTTTGCCTGTTGTACCATAGATATCAGTTAGTAAAATGGATTGAATTAATTTTGGACAGATTACCTATTTTTTTCCCCAGTTTTTCCTCCATTTTACCAGTTGGAGGGGAGGGGGCAGCCAGAAATAGGCAAATAATGCATATCAGCTCCCAGTTCTGCGGCTGGTGCTGTCGAAAGGGTTTTGGCTTTTATAACAATAGGACATTCTTCAATGACTATAGCCTGTTATGGATGGATGAGATCCACTTATCTAGAAAGGGCCAGGGAATCTTTGGTAGTAGACTGGCCAATTTGGTGAGATAAGCTTTAATCTAAAGGACTTTCGGGGAGAGATCATAAATGGCAATGCTCACATCACTGTGAAACAAGACAGGCCAACCAGATCAGTGAAAAATGTTCCTTACCTGCCTCCCATGACAAGAACCACAACACAAACAATCTCAAGGGCGTGCATGGCTATGGTGGATTGTCCTCTATCCCTCCAGGGAAACCTATGTGCTCAAGTAATTATCTGAAATATTTCTACAGCAATGTACACAGCATGGAGAATAAACAGGAAGAACTGCGGTTGCAGGGCTAGAACCTCATTACAACCACAGAAACATGGTGGGATATCACACATTACTGGAATGCTGTCATGGGACCTGGGAGTCCAAATAGACAACAAGTTAAGGAAAAACTTCTTTACTGTGAGGGTGATGGAGCATGGGAACAGGCTGCCCAGGGAGGTTGTAGACTCCCCTCTTTGGAGATATTCAAAACCCGCCTGGACATTTCCTGTGCAACCTGTTGTAGGTGAACCTGTTTTAGCACAGGAGTTGGACTAGATGATTTCCGAAGGTTCCTTCCACCCTCTACCATTCTGTGATTCTGTGTGATCTAGTGCTTTGTTATAGTTTTTTCACATCAGCTTTTCCTGTTCCACATTGGCAAAAAATTTTTATTTTATATACAGACAGACAAATTTTAAAACCTTTCCTTGTGCTATGTGATACGTAGAAATGTGCTGGCCTGTCTGGAACTAATTTCTGGCAAATTAAAAAGTTGTTGTAGAAAGTGCTATCTCCAGCATGCCTATTTTTGTTCTTTGATGGGCTACAGATAGGTTTCTTAATTTAAGCTTAAAGGAAATAAGAAGGTGAAAGGAAAGGAAATGAAATAAGAAAAGGAGTCAATGAAATTCTGGAAAGTTTGGTTTAGGAACATGACTTTAAAGACATAAGATCCTCTGGAGTGATATTTCAGATGGTGGAGATAGATCATTCATTACAGCTCTGGAACAGATGCACTCCTGCAGCAGGCATGCTATCTTTCTTAATTGTTAGAAAGTCATCATGCTGCCTGATTTAATGAATTGAAATATACTCTAAATATTGAACTGAAAGGCTGAAATTTTGACTCAACTTCCTTTCAGTCCTGAATATAGAAGGCATCCCCTGGGGTTCAGTATGGCCTCAAAGCAGGGATACCAAGGTAAAAAAGGAAATTTAGAGTTACAGATTTGGACTTTCAGTAGAATTAAAGCTGCCCTGTACCAGATTACTTACCAAAACTAACTGCTTTCATTTGCGTGAATAACCAGGCTAAGATTTTGGGCTGGTTTATAGGAATTCCGTGGTTTTGCTGCTTCAGTTATCACCCAGAGTTAAAAGAGGTGCTCAACTTCTAGAAAAATCAAGACTGCAAAGTATCAACTGTCAGGAATTGATAGGGTCAAATTAATTATCACTTCTGAAAATGTGTCCATTAATTTTTGTTGATGTGATTAACATTTGGTCTTTGCTGGAAAAGAAAAATTAAACCCTGACATAAATATCAAAGCAGAGGAAGTAGGGGAGTACTAAGATTGATAGATAATACCAAACATGACAAATGTAACTTTTGATTTAATCAGCATAAGAGTACAGAGCTTCTGCTTTTGCCAGTAGGAGTTGTTTGCCATACTTAGAATTAACTAGATTTGCCTATTTATGTTTTATGAAAATTTTCTAATAAACAAGCTAATGTAAGCAACAGGAAAACTGTTTTAAAGCAGTCTGCATTGATGTCAAGAAAGCAGGTTTAGTTTCTTACCCTATAATTCGATATGACTGAGAATACAGTATAAGCAATTCAGTGTATCAGATACTTCAGAAGAAAAAAACATCACAAAACCCAATTGCTTTTTATCTCTCAGTAGGGGTTTCTTTGACAGCCAGGGTTTTCTCAGCTCATACCATAGGAGCAGTTGCTATAGCTAGCAGCCTTGGTAATGCAAGCAATAGAGCTGTAGTAGTGGGAATAGATACTTGGAAAGAGTCCTTTTCAAACTTCCCTATGTATGCTGTTAATGTGCAGTCTCACCGTAACCGCTTTTTTGAAAGGATTCCCATTATCGTGGGAAAGAGATAGCTCAAAACCTCTAACAAAGAAGAAAAATTAAGCCCATCTCAGAAAAAAAAATAAAATTGAGGATCATGCTCTTTATCAAATCTCATGTTGGTGGAGAAAAATTAGCTTTTGTCCAATTCTTCAGCTATAAATTTAGAAAGTTATCAGCTTCTTTATAGTACCTCAATCATAATTAAAATTACCAGTAGGACAAAATGAACACATACGCAGCTAGAAGAATAAATAGGCTTACTTTTTTGCAACTCTACAATGTTGTTAAAAAAAAAATCTGCAAAGTTTTTTAAATCCTTGTTCTCTGTAATGAATGACCTCTACTTTTAGTGCAGAAATTCTTCTCAAAGACTTTGGGGGAAAAGGAAAGGAAGGTATAAGTAGACCTACATATGTGCAGAGAGCCAGAAATGATCATCTAATTCTACTCCAAATTTCAAGATCTCTTTGATCATGATTTAAGAAGATAAGGTATTCTAATTTTCTAGCAGAGTGTTTGACTGCTTGCAATGCACTTGAAGAACTGAGGAAGGGTATGTTTTAACAGATTATTTATATTATGTATATATACAAATGTGGAACCTAACCTCTCCATTAAAGATTAAAATGAACACTTTGCTTTTCTGTATATTATACTATTTGTAACAAAGTCTACTGTTTTGTTTTGGTGCACAGGCGGATGTCATTCTCCATACTAGCAAGATAAAAATCACTTTATTTATTTATCTATTTACCTACTTATTTATTTATTTGTTTATTTATTATAATCATTATATCACATGATATAAATTTGAAAAGAAGTCAGAGACTGAAAATTTGTCTCTAACCGTTATTTTCTCTGTGTTAACTCTTCCAATATCTAGCTTTAGCTTTCCATTATCTTCTTCTAGACCAGCAGAGCTGATAATCTCAGATGGACATTCCAGAGCCATTGCTGAAAGTATTTACTAGATTGTCTTACTTAATTCCATTATGCAACTATTACCTTTGTTTACAATGATGTGCTCTCATTTTTCCAGGATTTCCACAATTTGTTTCATCTTTAGCATTTTATTCCTTCTTACCCCATCTTTTAATTCTGCAGAGGTCCTACTGTACTAGCATCCAACCAAGTACCTGTCAGCTCACTGCTGTCTTTGATAGTTGTAGGCTTGAAATCTATGCTGGTCAAAGAGGTGGCAGACAAATCTTTCTTTCAGCAATTTCGTGAACATTACTCACATTAGGAAGGCTAATGGTCTCTGACTTCTACCACCAATTCTCCCTAAAATCATTAATAAGAGGTGGGAAATGACTACCAAGGATGAACAGGAGTGGGCTCCCCACGATGGCAGTGATATGGGACCAGCAGGTGGGACTGAGGCACAGGCAGTGTCCTCCAACAAGACCTGACCCCCAGCATCCAGTCAGGGTGAGCAAAGCTGGGCTGCTCACATGAACTGGAGTCAGCCATGGACAGCACTGATCACCAGGCCAGGACATGGAGCCAGAAGAGTTGAGGTGAGGTGAGGTCCTGCAGGGCCGGGACGAGGCACCAAGATAGAGCCCAAGCCAATATGCAGCACAAAAGCCTGGAGGTGAAGACCCCAGACAGGGTTTCTTGCACCTTTCCTCACTATCACTTTCATGTGACTAAGTTGATGATAGTAAATCTTGTGGTGGTAGACACAGGGAATATATACCCTATATGAAAATATCCATACGTTCATTAAACAGAAGAAAGTTAATAATTAAAAAAAAATCTAAAATTAGCTAATAATTAAAAAAAAATCTAAAATTATCCTTCTTAGAGCAGCTTCCTTTTCAAACATAAATCCTGTTCCATTGCCAAAAGCTGCACCTAGATTCTGCAGTATTCCTGTGAAAACATCAGCTCTCTATATAACTGATATAGAAGCACATGAAAACCTGCACTCTACGCAGAAGCTTGTTATTTATTTTTTTATTTTGGTGTGCATCAGCATTACTGTTCAGCTTTATCATAAAGCAGTCAATTCTTCCAATACTAAGATTCATCCCTATGTCAGCTGCTGTGGAAATGTTTTAATTCAAAATAACTTTGGGTATGGCTGACAAGCTGCTAGAAAGTTGAAATGTTTCTGTTTACTCACTAATGCATACTGTTTGATGCGTAAGTGTTGCAGTCTACTTTCATCTTTGATCTGTTGTGCTAATCAAGGCTTTTTTTTTTTTCTGGGAATAATTTTATGACACTAAACACAACGGTTCCATAGAATTTTATTGATATGGAGAAGATACATGCATTACCTAGTTCAGAGGAAGAGTGAGATATAGTGGCCTAAAGTAAAGGTATGTATGAGGCAACATACATACAGTATGGCAACAGAAAGGTAGTTCTGAGTATGGGTCATGTTCTTGGGCTGGGTCAGAAGTAGAGCAGTTCTGTGTCTGCATGAGAAAAAAAGGAAACATTTTCTCTACTGGCTGTAAGTCAGAGTTGGGAAGATGTGGGAAAGAAAAGAAGCAGCTGCGTAATTCAGAAAAGCCTTGATTCAAAGATTTTAATTCAGGCCATTTATCCAACAGGTCACTGACAGATGGCGTTTTAGCTTAGAAATTTGAAGAGCAGCCATGGGGACATGAGTCACCCTTATTATGGATCTAAAGAGAGATTTTGCCTCGCTGAACTTGTCTCCATCTCCATGTTAGCTGGGAAGGTCTGGTTAGACATGCTCTCTGAAAGTGCCATCACTCATCCTCTGAAGGAATGCTGAGCAGATAGCTTTCAAATATCATCTTTTCTGGATCTTCTAATGCTGCCATTTCAAAAAGATGTTATGAGAGACAGGTGGTTTTTGTTTTGTTCAAAATAAATCAGCAGTGCACTAATTGGTGTGCTGGAATGAGAATCCCTGCCTAGTACAATGTAATAGTACTGGAAACATAAATAGGCTGATACAGGTGGGGCTGCTAGTTATGCAAGGGTAACTTTTTTAAAAGGAACATACAACTCTGAGACTCTTTAAGCACATTGCCAGAGTTACTAGAAAGTGAGTGCAAGCATTTTTTTCTCTGGAAAATGATACTTCACTCAAACCATATTAGCATCACTATGATTTCTGTCCTTCTTCCTAAGGCAGGGAGGCCCAGCTTCTGCAAAAAGCAACTCACACAACAAAAATGCATTTATTTATTAAAGAAAGTATTTCATCAGCTGAAATATCTTACTGAATGTGACTCAGATAGTGATATGACACAGTAGATGTTACTGAAACTTTATTACTTGGTGGTATTTAATAATAAATTGGTCCTATAGATAGAAACTTACTGTGCATGATGGAGTGGAGTAATATCTTGTATCCTAGATGTGGTCTCTTGTAAAGTCACTGTAAATATTGGAACAGACTTAATCTGGATTTGCAAATATTAAAGAAATCATGTGAAAAAATTACTTTTTCATAATGTCTTTGAAAAAAATTATGCAGGCAAAACAGAAGAGATCTTGTTCCTCTCAGCTCCTCGATGAGAAATCTGAAAATGTCATAGGACTTATAGCTGGCAGTTTTGTTTGGTGTTTGGTGTTTGTTTTGTTTTGTTTTGTTTTAATTAAAATTGAGTCTGTGTATAACAGAATGATCTGTATACAGAGTATGCAGTTAACCACTGCTATTCACCACCAATAACACAGATTGCCCTGCTGATTCAAGTTTTGAAACATATCGCTTTAGTAACGAAGGACTGACAGCTGAGCTAAGTGTCTTTGACAGAGTAAGTCTAGAAAAAGAATAAGAAGTTAGTAGCTTTGAAAACTGCCTTATTTTGTTCAAAGCCCACACTCTTCCCTTCTCCCTCTGTCATCTTAATATCCATGAGTTCTGTTTCATGTAAAAAGTTTTTCATGTCTTTGTACCTTTCAAAATTATATGAGATACATGTCCAGGAGCAACTGCCAGAATTAGCATTACTGAGCAGAGAACATGCTATTTCTTTCAAGTCAGAGAAACCAATTGATTCTATTACATTAAAAACTGACCATGGATTATATACCTTCTTCTTTTAAAGCTATTAATATTGTATGATTTCATTAAGGTCCAACTTGTCTCCTTAATTGAAAGCTTTCAACTGCTTCAAATTTTTAAAAATTAAAAAAGGCTTAGCTAGGAATAATTATACACAGTTTCACCAGTTACTGAAGCTATAGTTTTGGGGAATTATTTCTGACACATAAATACTGAACTTTTAGAATTCCGAGCTAGTTTTGATAGGCCTTTCAGCCTGAAAATTAAGAAGAGCTGCCACATAGCTTTATGCTTTTTCATACAAAAAACAGTTAAGAAATTTTATACAAATTCTTTTCATTTAAGTTAATTTATACAGAGCAGATACTGTAGTTTTTCCATTTTCCACAAAGACTGGCATATGTTTCTGTTTCAACGCTACGCTTAGTTAAGTAGTCATGGTTCACACTATCATTTATATAATAGTAGCAATTAAGGTTACAAACTGTAAAAGTAGGAAAGAGCCATGCTATTGAATATCAGTTATATATGAGGCTTTAAAACTGAATCATGGTTATGGAACATGAAAACACTAAGACATCATTTGCAGCAGAATATTTCCTAATGGGAAAAAATATATGAAGACCTCTGAGAAAGCTCTGTGCCTAAAATAACACAAATACCTGGCTCTGTTTTCGCACTCTCTTTTGTACCAGTTCTACATACAAATCCAGTACTTCTAGCACATCATGTGTGCTCCAGGTTTCTGCTATAGTGTGAGGGATAAAAAGGCATTGTTACTTTAAGCAATATTACAAAACTCAGGAACTCAGTTGAATAATTTTGACTAATCCAGTACATCTAAGAATTTCAAATACAGCTACAACTAAACCTAGTAGTTATTAGAAATATTATTATAACCTGATTACAAATGAAAGATGACTAGTGTTTTATTTTTTATTGGATTGGCCTTTTACACTGTTTTGGATAAGATATAGATATGTACCTTAGAAACCTTTTTAAAAGATACATTTATTTTTAAAGGTTACAAAAAGGTTATACTCAAGCCATAGAAGTTTGAGTTTCGGCCAACTACTAATTTGATGGAACTAATCTTCTAGAAAGTCATTATAGTTTTGCCCTGATTTCTCTCATTAAAGAGTTACTCATGGTATTGACAGTGAATTTTTGAGGTCCCAGAAGTATTTCAGCTCTAAATATTTTTTTTCAAGACAAGGAACACAGAAAATTTCTTGATGAAACTCATGCGCCTGGTTTAGAAGTGTGAAAACTGCTGCTTCTGGTTTGGTGCCAAGACCTGGACAAGAACCTAGACCAAAACTGTCTAAGACTGAAAGACTTTCCTACTAGAAGCAGGGGTTTTGGCTTATCACAAAGGTAAGGCAAAGTGATGCCACTATAGTAGCTGTGTGTATGCATTAAAATTGACATGGAGGAAAAACTGTTGTTTATTTGGATGAGTTTTTTCCCCCTTCATTCCAATTTCTGATTCATGAAGGCATAACAGCTTCAGACTTTGTGAGAGCTTGTAGCTGAACATCAAAATAATGAGCAGCATTGAAAAACCTACCTGTTTTGAGGAGTAATATTTACATAGGTCACTAACAGTAATACCTGTCACCACAATGACTGCATTAATAATGCTGTGCCTCAATGAAATAAAAGTGCTGCAGTTAGATTTTCAACATTCTTGCAAAGAAATACAGCAGTATATCACATTAATGTCTAGTGCTGGCCACTGTAATGAAATTCTAGCATCAGAGGATCTAATGTTAAGAAAGAGGAAACTTATTACAGTAGAAGTGTTCTGTGTTTCCTTTAAATTTTTACTCTCAACAATTAAAATTGGCACTAATTTTTGTTGCTGTCTTGTCCTGGTGTTGGGGTTTCTTGCAGTTGTGATTTTCATATAATACATTGGACTACTGCCATATAATTGGCATTGGCATAAATAAAATGTACTACATCTTTAGTGTAGCCATTAAAGATATTGTCTGTCATTGATATAAATTATCTGTTTTCAGAAAAAAATGGATTGTGTTTCATACAGAGTATCATAGTGCTCATTGTTACACTGCATGAATGCACCAGGTAAAATTAAATGTAGTGATATGACCAGACCATTTTCTTCTGAAGATGTAGATAATTTTAGCATTTTAAGTTTTAAATGTTTATTATTTACTGAGATCTCTACATACAGAATGTTATTTTTTTTTCAATGGTATAACATATTCTATGTAGATTTTTGAGGAAAGTTAAATTCAAAGTAACAAAAGTGGACTTATTTCAGAAAATACTGAAATTTACTGGTCATTTCCAGAGCTTTAAAAGCAATCTTAAATTTGATACACAAGTATAAGCCTATTTGCTTGGTGCTTAGGGGAAGAACAATGCTTCTTAGCATAGCAAAAAATATTGTATACTAAAGAGAAACAGTTTTGCCAGAGACATATATTATATCATAAATATGTGTACATAATTGTCTGTGTGTACAATTATGTTACAGACTTCTTTTCACTTAGTCGTATCATATGATTCAAAATATTTTTTATAAACCCCTCATGTGACTTAAAAAGCAGTCTAACGCAACTAATAAAATCAAAGAGTTCTCCATAGCTAAAAACATAGAAACACAAACAACAGCAACAGTTAAATAGAATAATGACAATATACTGGCCATATGATATTCAGTACATGCAATCAAACTGAAAGGAAAACAATTAGATTTTAACAATAAAAATGAAGAATTGAAAAGTTGAAAATTCAATTCTTCATCAGACAAGAAACATTCCTAATATGCTAGTCATTGTATGGGGTCCAATCTACATCATGTAAACCCAGATCCAAATCACAGCTCCAGAGAGAATAGTCAAAACAAGATAGAGAGTTAGAGCTGTAACTCATCAAAACAGAGCTGAAGGAAGACATTTTGGATCCTGGAAAATGCCACACACTTTTCCTTATGCCTTGTCCAGATTTTTCTTTTTTCATTTTTCTGCCCTTTGCTGTGGACATGCAATTCCTCATCCAAGATCACAACAGCTGTTTGGAGTTAGTCCTATATGCTGCTTCTTCCTCTCCCTCTCACATAAACTTGCTATATCTTTGAAGATTTTACATGGAATGCTGGATATTATTTAATATTATTTAAGAATCTGTCACAAGATTCACAACACTTAAGGTCACAGTAATCTCTAGAAAATAGTTTATACTGCAGAAATCAAGCATGAAAATTCTCATTAATTTTTAAACTTAAACCGGTTAAGGTCTGCTGAAACTTAAGGTTCGCTTGAATCTATAATAGATAGATAGCCATTCTCAGTATAGAGTTTATACTGCTTACGTGGCTGTCTCTATAAACACTCTTTGCAAGATATGTCTTTTGGCAGTCGGTAAAAGTGAATGTTCCACAAAGGACAAATAACCAGGTTGTACAGACCATCTAATAGAGTTAATGCCAGAAGGAAAAAAACATAATGTAACACTTCGGCACAAAACTGTAGACTCTTGAGAGCTTGATTAGATGTTTAGTGACAGTGCAAAAATGCCTTTATTCATCATTGCAATGTTCCTGGACATGTGTAATTTGAGATCTACAATAAGTATTTCATGTATTTGCTAACATTGAACTGTAAATCCAAGGAAACAACTGCCATTAAACCCAAGACGTCTGTATTATAAGCCACAAGGACTTAAAAGGATTACATTTAGAAGGTTAAAGTCAATGTCATTCTTTTTTCAGTCTTGAATTGTAAAATCCATTCTGTTGGCTAGAAATCAGAAGCCATTAAAAGCTAGAATGAAAAATGTATTAAAGGGGGAGGAAGGGAGGATGAAAATTAATTTTGGAAACAAGAATGTAATTTCTGATTGCAGCAATAAAGATACATGAAAGTTGTCTTTGGCTATTAAATAAAGCCAACATTTGTGCAATGTTATTGTAGTACCACTTCATTTCTGAGATACCACATATTCTAAAAATCACAGTGCTCAGCTAGCTGTCAGAAATTACGAATGTAGTGAATGACTTGAATATTTCCGAAATGTGCTTGACGGTCTCTGAATTTTTCTGGTGGGGGTCACAGAAAGTCAATATCAAGAAATACTTTACTTCTGGGCTTAGTAATAAATGAAGCATATAATTTAATAGGGAAGGCTAAATTAGGATGACTTATTTTAAGTCAAGCAAATGCAGGCTATGGAGTATATCTGTTACAAACAAATCAAAGAGAAAAAAATAAGGAGGGGTGGAAAAAAAACTCAGCCTAAAGTACAAGTGCTAACACAAGAAGTGGATATAAAGTAGTCTGAACACATTCAGATTATAAATTGGAAAATTCCTAGTCAGAGTAACAGAGACATAACCTAATTGCTTTTAAAATGGGACACTTCATGAAGAAGTAATATAGGAACAACAGGGAGGCTATTCTGAATGAACTGCAGGTTGGTTGATTGATTTCCATGTCCTCACTCCTCAGTCCTATTTTTCCTACATTTCTACTGATCTGAGTAGTTTTTGAAAGGATTTGGAAAACAGTTTAATAACATCGAATGCTCCTGATCTTAACCATTCATAAAAGTTATGATACGTAAGTCGTGCTTAAAACTTAAGGAGGTATCTAACCACACTGCTAAGATGGAATTGTGTGTTATCAAGAATATTCTTGTCCCTGTGAAAAAAAATTCTTTAGTATATCAAACCACTATATACACTACTTTTTCTGTCTCACAGGAAATTAACCACTGTTTCATGAGTTATTCTATACTCGGTTACTCTTCTAAATACATACCATTTGCTGTAATGAGAAAAATAAACTTTATTTTTGAAGAAGGTGCAAGGCATACAGAGACTTGACTGATTACAGCTACCCACATATTGACGTAGTTTTCATCAACCTGCTACAGGACAAAAGCCTTAAGAGTCCTGAAAGCAGAGACCAGAATCCAGGACTGTCCAATCACAACAAAGTGCTCTAAGTCTTACCATCAGGGTTTCTGTAGGTACCTGTATTCCTAGCTGCAGAGGCAGACAAAATTTCAGACATGGAAGGACTGAAGCCCTGACTCTCCTAAAAGGTTACAGCCTTCATGCCTGTAATGTCCTGCCGTTATTAGTTAGAGCAGTAGAGGTGTTTAACTCTGAATCCCCGTTTCGAATATATCCCTTAATGCTGCCTTTGGTTAGACACCACTGTCCAAGAAAAGAGCAAAATTTTCATCTATCATTTCCTAGAAGTTTACTTAAGTATGATTCTGTCAATCCTGTGATTATCCTGAGTCTTATTCCTAAGGTTTGTTTGAAATTTTTCATCTACTTTTTAGACAGTCTGAAAATAGCTTTTACACTTTGATCTCCAGTGACTTGGTTATATTCAGACCAAAATCTATGTTTTGCATAATTTCTTTTTCACTTAGTGAGCTGGTTCAGAGTTTGGGGAAAAAATATTTCCCTGAATATATCTCAAAGAGAGACATTGTATGAATATTTCAACATCATGAACACAAAATTCTGTTTGTTATGAATAGAGTTTAGAAAATGAGTAGGAAGCATTCGTAACACCTTAACACTACAAGCAAATAGGGGCATACGTGGAAAGTGTCCTCAAAGAACTGAATCCTACTATTGATATGAGCCAGGAGCTGGAGAAAACAAGATAACATTCTTCTGTTTAACTCATCTGCATTTCAGGAGTTACAGCTATGTTTAAATCAGTGTTAAAGGTGACACCTTGAAGGCTGATGATCCTGAAAGCAAATCTGTCATGGTTTTGAACTGATATGAATGACCAGAATTTTGAAAGGGACTTGAATCCATGGCATTATACCAAAAGTTTATATCTTTATAGGATAAAAAACAAAATGGAAGAGTTTAATAACATCTGGATCTGATTTCAAGTCATAGAGGTGGAGAAGGAAAGTCAGGAAACTGATTTAGTTGTATGTGCTCAGCATAAGTAAAAAAGCGATACATGTTTGGGATATTACATTCAGGCAGAGGGATGGGAGTACAGAAGAATCTACTCATATATTAAATAGTTACATTTTTATTAAATTGCATAAATGGCATTGATTGCTTCCCAAACATAATTTTGGGAAGTGCCCATACCACATTTTCTTTTCTTTCAGTTACTAAGGAATTAAAACGTGACAGTATGTAACCTCAGGAAGCAATGGTTTTATGAACAAACTAGTATACATTATAAATGCTGATATATACAATATTACCTCAGGTTGTAATGTCAAAAGAATATAGATTTGTTCCAGGGAAAAATTGGGTTTTTTTAGCAAGCTTGCTTATATATCTAGCATTCACAAAAAAATTACAAGCTAGAACAGAGGAAAGCTGGAGCCGTTTTTTAATCCCAAGTACAGCATGAGCAGTAGTGCAGCTTCATCCAGACTGGCCTGATAATTTAGCTTGCCTGTGGCTGAGTAGCCTGAATAGTTCTAGAAAGGAGTAACAGGCAATGCTGGCTAGGAAATCAAAGCTGGTTGTGTTGCAAGTATGTTAGATTACACTCTAAACCCTAGCTCTTTTTCGAGTGTTTACATACCTTTATCTCACTGAACTCTGACTCTCTTCATTCCCTGAAGTGACAGATCAAACATTTAAATTCAGTAGTTAATATGTAAATACAATTTCCATGAGCCTCGTAAAGTCTTGAGCATGACAAAAATCTCCCTTCTAAATATTCCCCTAAACCCATGAAACACACCATCATAAACCACCCATTAGAATGACAAAGTTTTCTCTAGCAGAAAATGACCAAATTTTTTATGCTTGTAATCTGGAGTAACACTGGTATAAGATCTCTTTAACATTCTCTTGCTGGAAGTTTTTTATTAACTCTGTGGTTGGGTGCGATGGCAAGGGCTGATCAAATCTTTATGCAATATTATTTTCCTCATGCAAGAAAAATGCATGTCAACAGGCACTTCCACAGTTTCTAAACTCATTTTAATTCTAAGACGTGTTTTTACTATGATCCATGTCTTTAAAACAGCGGAAGAAGGGATACAGTCAGAAGAGTCTGGGGCAGTGTTATGATACACGGTTCGTGTAGCAGCTGCACAAAGTCTACCATTTTTGTCCTGCTTCTCCTTTCACCTTTTTATCCCATTAAATGCTAAACCATTAGCAGTGAAGGCAAGGAATGAAGAAAATCAAGAAGTATGAAAGATGGCCAGCATTACAACAGGCAAACAGCTGCTATATTGATACCATTTACAATATGCTCATATATACTGTTTGTTTTCTGCAGAAAGAAGACATTAACATCAAAGATTACAATTTAGATTATTATTTAAAAGAAAATAAAATAAAGAAGTCAGCTCTTTCTAGCATTTCTAGGCATCCATACAACAGAACAAGAGGTAAACAGGAGGTTTACCTCTGTGAACATGACATTCTTCAGTGAAAATAAATTAATGCATTAAAATAGTCTTTTTTTAAAAGGACACTATAGTAAAATTATGGTAGTGTTGGCAGTAGTAGGATTAGGAAAAAAACCAACCATTGTAACATATCTGTCTTTGCATAAACATTTATATTAGCTAAGCTTAAATGTCTATTTTAAATATTATGTGCTTGTTCCTTCCATTTATTTTGCTGGAAAATGGTTGTAGATTATTAGATCAAATTATTCTTAAAGTTCTGTTTTAATGGTACCTTGACATAATAGTCATGAAAAAAGTCTCAGAAGCACAATAACTAAATTGTGCATATGAGAAGAAAAATATTTTTTAAGTGTTGATGCTGAGAAGTACTGAAGCCTGTTATAATTAATTTTCTATAAAACAGATATTCTGCCTTTATTATAAAAACTGGAATTTTTATGGTACTGTAATTATAATCCTAGAAATTTAATACTGTTTTAATGAAAACGGAAATATCAAATATAAAGAAAGCACCTATAAGACACATAAAACACCATAAGCACCCATAAACTCTTAGAGTTGAAGAGTTGCCAGTGTTGTGATCACATGAATATTCAACAGAAAAATTATATTCAGCATGTCATCAATGATGAGGTAGTCTTAAAGCCTGAGATTTCAAGAATGTATTTTTTCACTTTTATTTACTATTATTACTACACTGTGCTTTGCATCTGGGATGTATGTGTAGCAAGTAAAAAAGCAGTGGGTGAGTAAGAGACACATTAGAAATGAGATTTTCATATGCTTTACAGGTATCTTTAAGAACATTAGTGGAAAGATGTAGCAGTTGTAATAAGCCATGGTTTAATCTATTTACTTTTTGGTTTCCATGGGAAGTGGTGAAAACCAGTAAGTATTTATTAATACAATAAAAATGTAGTCCTAGTTTCTGACTATTTCTACGTTTATATTCACTTATATTAATGAATATATGGCCTAAAAATATTTCATTTATTTCAGGTCAAAAGAGTACATAGGATACTCTAAACTACAAAAGCAAGGCATTTCTGAGGTACCTCTGGGTGCAATGTCCACTACAAATACATGCTGCTCAATGAAAAAGGCCATTATTCCCTTACCATCTGAAATCAGGCTATCAAGTACTGCACATGCAGTATCAGAGCCATTGATGGTAATGGCAAAACTGCTATTGATTTCAAGAAAGTGGTGTCTCATTCTTAGTTTTCATTATATGCATCTAGAAACTAGAAAAGCAGTGTTGGCGTTTGCTGGGAAAAGGTGTAAAAATACCCACCTACATGGAATTAAAGTAACTTCCTATTTTCTACTCAGGCTTTCCAGTGAGTTACTTTTTCATTTACCAATGAAAAACCAGAAGCTGTTCCATGTTTTAGGAACTGCTGGTAACAGCAGCTTCCTTACTGTAAACTCATTCTTGCATCTATTTTAAGATTAATTGTACATGTGAAATATAACAACCTAATAACTTGAAAGCTGGCCAACACCAAGGGAATATTTCTGTTTTCATTTCAGTTGGATTGTATCCTCCATTCCAGGGACTTTCTTTAGATACAGAAATGTTTGTAGGCTTTATAATCACATTTATGAGAGTTAATTTGCCTTTATACCAGACTTACAATGTCTGCATTGTGGGCTAATTTAAATCAACAACAAAAAAGGGTCTTTGTATAAGACTCTCCCAATTTCCTGATTTCTGTAAGGAAATAGGCACATCTGACTTGCTTTTTCTTTGCATCTGCAAAGTACATAAACTGTTCAATTCTCACAATCCTTGTCCCGTACTTGACAGTGTTTCATGTTTTAAACACAGTGAATACATGAGCAAGTCATTTGTGTGCCTTCAGCTTTGTAAATTCAAGATCTTACATGCTAAACTCATTGCTCTATTGAAGTTAGACGGCAACAGAATTAATTAATTCATCATCTATTAAAATGTTTATGCCTGGAATGTTTGTTTCATGACTCTGTTATTTCTTTGTAGTGTAACATGCAGTTTTAATGCAAAGCATGAGAATAAGCTAGATAAAAGAGATTGGATGCAAGGTAGTAGGGGATGCTACAGTGCAGCATTAAAGTCTGGTTAACATCAATTTGGGAAGGCTGTGTGGTTCACTGAGGAAGAGAACAGGAACAAGTAACCCTGTAATGACCCTGTAATCACTTCTGAGACAAATTTCTGCCATCACATTGCCATGCGTAATGTTCTTCTGGCAGTTACAAAATGTGAAAAACAGTAATATTTGATTGCAGCAGTTGAATCTGCTAATGAAGGAGAAGATGGAAACCAAAAGTAAACTTGGAGAAAGCTGCATGCAAAAGCAAGTCCTCCAAACAAGCACCTGCTCTCAGTGCAGCTGCCCGAGCATCAAAACAGCAGCAGATCTCATTAGCCAGCAAAAGAAACAGATGCTGTTCCTCAGTCCTAGACTTTTGATTTTCCACTTGTCTAATGTATTCAGCTACAACTCTGTGTCCTTGTAAAAGCAAATATTGCTATTTTGCTATGTATAAAAGGAATAGTTTCTGATAAACACTTAAAATGAAGTAGTAGTCTTCAGTTGTGTGAGGAATTGTACAAATCACGCTGCACTATTTACTACAGTCATAATGATGAAAACTGGAATACTGGCCTGTGTAGGCCACTATCTTAATTAAGAAATTTACCATTGGGAAATTACTTTTAATCAAGGACACTGAATAATGCTTTAACTTCATTATGTGGTGCTTTAACATGCAAACAAATATCCTGAAGGTGAGATTCACCTGGCCAGACTTTGCTTTCTTTAGCCAAGTACCCTCATCACCTATGAGAGTGCAATGTATGTCTCATATTGCTGATAATTCAACTTTAATTATGCATGAATTCATGTTCAATTTTCTAATAAACTCTAATGAAGAAATTACTTTGAGACTTCCTTCAGCTCCTTATTCAAAACTCTTGTATTTCGTATCACTAATGAATAATGTTATTAGCTTTACTATTATATTTCTTGAACAATCAAAGTTTCTGGTTCATGAACTACATCTTTATTATTTTATTACGATTTCATTTTTGTATGATACACTGTACTTCTGAATTACAGATGGACTTTGTTTTCATTCTGTTGCCTGCCAAGAGGAAAGCACTGCGTGTTTTCACCATTGTCACAACCGCAAATCCTTAAAGTAGTATGTGGAAGAGTTTATTTTCCCCGGGAAGAGAAAAGTGGCAATATGTAGAAAATATTCAAGTATTTCCTGAAAGAAGTAGTTTGTTTCCATATTTATGTGCTGAATCTCACAAGATATAGACTGGCACACTGTCATTTAATTTCGTAGAGCTATGGAAATCTAAATGTATTTAATCCTGCTGACATTCCAGCCTTTTTTGCTTCCTATAACAAATCAAAATTATTAAAAACTGCCTGCATTCAAAGTTTCCATAACTGGCAAGTTGTTTAATATACTCCAGAGCAGAAGGAAACAGAGATAAGAGATCTAAAGTTATTAAAATTTGGTCAGTGGAGGCTGATGAAAGAAACATCATAAGATAGTGTGGCTAATGTTGATACTTGGAGGGAAAAAATCAGATAAAAACATCTGTTTCAGAGGACCATAATGGATAATGTAAAAGGACACATCTTTTGTCTGGAAAATTATAACAAAACCAGTGGGGAAGTTTAGACCAACAAAGACAGTGATATGACTGATGACAAGTAACATTACAGTGTTTTTAGAATCATCAACTTATCTGAGAATATAAACAGCATATGACACAAAGTTGTACACATCTGAAAAATTGTAAAAGCATAGGCACTTAAGTAGTTGATATCATTGTGGAAATTTTACCTTTTTCCCTAAGTTCAAGTTATTGCTCTCAATTTCATTACAATACATAGTAAAATGGAAGCATTGGAAAAAGATATCATTAATTGCCTAGCAAAGTGGTTTTAACCTCTTTTATCATTGTTGTAACCTATTTGATATCTGCATTATTACAGACACTACTTACCAACCAGGATCCTCCTTCAGGCTTCTAGTATTTCTCATTCCTCATGGGCTGAGCAGTTGACAAAAATTTGAGGTAACTCTTGGTCTCAATGCCAAATCATCTATTTCAGACAGATTTTTTGAAGGGTGTCTTCTATGGTTTTTATTTTCATTATCAGAGAAACAAGAATTGCAAAGTTACACAAAGCAGTGATTCTGCTGGATTTGTGGACTGCACACTGAATGGGGCTCTTTTTCAGCAGGCACTTGTGTCTAGTGGACATTCATTCTTTCCTGCCTTGTACCTTGTTCAGTCTGAGAAGAGTGCAAAGGTCCTACATGGCAAATGAATTGCCTCAAATGCTTGAATGACATTTTATATCCACCTTGAATAAGATTTGCACTCATTAAAAAAAAAGAAAAGGCAAGATGCAAGACAACACGGGATTGGACATCTGATATTTTACATAATAGAAGTGATCCTTGTCCTTGATTACTTAAATTTATTCTTCATGTATTTTTCCCTGTTAATTTCTTCTCTACAGGAGATTTTTTTTGCATTTTATAGCTTGAAAATAATCTGTCTATTAAATGTCTCACTGTCTTCCCTCTCTCTATTTCATTTTCTTTACCCTATTATAGTGTTTCTGTATGTTTCAAATTTTTCCTATACTGTTCCTTTTTTGAAAGTCAGAACATTTGGTATTTTATAGTCACTGACAGATAAACATACGTATTCTATTAACAAAATTGTCACAAATTAACTCTCTTATTCTGACCCCTCAATCTCAATATAGGCAAACTATGATACAAATTTAGATATTTTATAAATTCTATACTGCCTATTAACATTGTCTTATCAGGCAATATGCCCTTATGCCCTGACTTCATTTCCACAATTCATTCCAAATCCTTTTGATAACTCCTAATGCAAACACACAGGCCAGGCAGGAAAGAAGAAGATTAACTCTTGAAGAACCTAGCATCTGGTGTGTCTTGTCTGGAGGGCAGAGGAGGTGAAAGAAGCAAGTTTCTCCATTTTACAATTGGGCTTAACTACAGGGATCAGCAGGAAGAGTAAGTCATCTGAGAAGATCGCTCTTTACAGACTTTATTCAGTATCTTCAATTTCTCTGTGTGGATAGGTCCTCAGGGTGGAGCACTGAGTACTTGAAAGTCCAAGTCTGTCTCCTGGGGCATGGCCAGAGGTAATTTTTTAAGTATAAAATAAGAAGTGAAGGGGGGGTTGACTATTGGCCGGTCTCTTTATCAATGACACTGTACCTTGCAGAGAAGGTTGGATGCCACATATGAATTTAGTAGTCATGGCTAAGTGGTTAAGATGATGGAGTAGAAATCCACTGGGGTCTCCCTCTGCAGGTTCAAATCCTTCCCACCACAAGGCACTGCTTCTTCACTGGAAGGTACTGGAACTGGCTCCCTAGGGAGGTGGTGGAGTCACCATCCTTGCAGGTATTTAAAAGATATGTATATGTGGTACTTAGGGACATGGTTTAGTGGTGAAGCTAGTGGTGCAAGGTTGAGGGTTGAACTTAATGATCTTAAAAGTATTTTCCAACCTAAATTCTATAAATTTTCCAACTTATGATTCTCTAATTCTAACTTAATATTAATTCCAGAATACATAATGTCACTGGATGTGATGGTTCCAAAATAAAAATTTTTCTAATTGGATTAGGAGAAGAATGCAATCCATGTGAGAAAAATTATCTTAGCAGTAGTAATCATCTATGGGCAAGTTTACACTGAGAAAACACTCTGTAAATACCAGCAAAACCGGATCAGTCACTCTTCCTGGTGACTGACTAGCCTTCAAGATGCTAAGGTGTATGTTGAATTTCTAAACTGGTGCTGAAAGGATTAAAAGTGTAGTTACAACTGGTTGAATTTTGACTAAATCTATGTAAAAGCATAGAGTGGAATCTCAAGGAATGTACACCACCTGAGGGTAGAAAAAAGTAATCTAATGCAAAAAGTTAGTAATATTTCCTATATTCCTTCTTTTTCTTTTAGAGCTTGAAAGTTCATTAGAGTGCTACAGATTAACATAGTAATATTTAAACAAGTGAAATGATTCTAAAAGCTTGATTTACAGTGAAAATCCAAAAGCAATTGGACACATTCAAGAATAAAACAGAGTTGGAGGTTCTATAATTTCTTTCTATGCTTTTATAATTAGGAACTGATTTATAGTCCTGTAGTGTCAAAAAATTAACTAAGAATTGAGGCAGATGTTCAGTCATGGAATGGTTGGCAGTCCCTGCCCAAAGACATGAAACAGGTAAAAGCTTGTATAAATGCCACTATAATAATCTAATTTAACTTTTTGGACACCACAGACAGTGGGATTCCATAGACAGTCTCTTTTCATTCTGAAGAACATAGTTTTGTCTCTCTATAATATTTCTTTGACAATTACCATAACGTTTTCACTGCTAGTTACTCAGCTTCAATCAAGTCACTATACGTCATGCTAACTTTGTATAGTTCTACTTTCTCAATAAAAATGTCATGCAGAAAAAAAGACAAATGTCTTACTGATAATTGCTTTTTATCAATTGGTTAACAACCTTATGGAAGGAAAAAAGACTTATCAGATTAACCTGACTGTATATATTTTCCAAAAATCCATTTCATTATCATGACCTACAATTCCTGCCTTTACTTTTCTATCAGTGAAGTGCCATATCAGATCTTCTATTACTTGCCCAGGACTGACACCCAGGCTGTGCATCTTATAATTACATTGGTTAGTCTGTTTACTTTCTTAGATATTGAAACAATACTAGCTTTGATCATTATTTGAGTATATAATTTTAAAGAAATTTTTAATATCTTTCTTTACCTGGCTTATATTTTTATATTCTCAGTGGGAACTGTCATTGAACAATATTCCTTTCTCTGCAACTAAATTCTATTTACAGGTATTCCTTGACAGATGAGAAAAAAATAAAAAATACCTTCATTTTTATCAAATGGCAGATGATTATAATTTACTTAAAAACTAAAGACAATTCATATACTATGTCAATTCAATATAGCTCATATTGATTAGGAAGAGTCTAACCATGTGTTATTATAATTATTATAATAATAAATTAATAAGATCACAAAAAGGAACCAAGCCAATACTTTGTAGGGAGCACTTTCCCCTTATAAAAGATGAATCATAGAATTGTAGAATCATAGAATCACCAGGTTGGAAAAGACTCATTGGGTGATCGAGTCCAGCCATTCCTATCAAACAGTAAATCATGCCCCTCAGCGCCTCGTCCACCTGTCCCTTAAACACCTCCAGGGAAGGTGACTCAACCACCTCCCTGGGCAGCCTGTTCCAGTGCCCAGTGACCCTTTCCATAAAAAATTTTTTCCTAATGTTCAGCCTGAACCTGCCCTGGTGGAGCTTGAGGCCGTTTCCTCTCATCCTGTCCCCTGTCACTTGGGAGAAGAGGCCAGCTCCCTCCTCTCCACAACTTCCTTTTAGGTAGCTGCAGGGAGCAATGAGGTCTCCCCTCAGCCTCCTCTTCTCCTTACTAAAGATATGCCTACTATCAAAGAAAAGTCGGTGACAGTTTGAAATAACACATCAAATGTTCCTGCTTTTGCTTTGGTAGAAGGCATGGAATATTCTTTTAACGATAATGTGGACTTTATCACGTGTGGAAAGAACAGACTGAGCTACTCAGCTGAAGTTTTTTCTCTAGTAAAGTCTGGTCATAGAATGTCACATGTCTTTTCTCCAGTTACACTTGTTTTCTGGCTATTTATTAAACTGTTGAGGCTCAAAGCATTATTCATTGTTTGATTCTTGTCATGAGGAAGCATCCAGTAGATATTTTCAGCCTTAATGTAAGTAAATTCAAATATCCACTAGGTATTTGCAGCCATTATGTGACTCAGCTTGGGACTTAGTACTATTATCCTAGCTATTTGTTTTGTCTCTCATTTCCCTTTTCAATTTTTTTTTAAATTAATAGATATTATCCTAGACAGAATTCATGCTGCAATGTTGTAGTAATCAAGTATTGTGCCTTCATTCAAGTGGTCACATTTTAATGTGCACATGCATTTTGGATCTCACAAAAAAAATAGAAACACAGTGTAGTTAGCCATAGCAGTTTTATATCTTTTTTATTCTTACTACCTTTTATTTACGTTTACTTCAATCCACAGATGAAAACAGTCTCTGTTCTGAGCTGGTGAATAATAAGTTTAGGACATTATAATCTCCTTGGTTTCATTATACTGACCATAATTCGGTTTTAAAATTGTACTGCAGGGGAACATTTTACATGGTAAACACAGTCAGACACTCTTATAAAACAGTGCTTGTTACAAATTTAAAGAATAGTACTTCTGCACTTGCAAAAGCAGGCTTTGGAGTTAAAAAGATAAATAACAAATTAAGTATCCTTTACCGTAACTGTGCATCTAACAGCAAATGCCAGAATAAAGAGAGACTTAAATAAACATGAGAAAACTTAACCATATTTCCTCTCTCTGCCTCTTTCGTTACTTCTTTTCATAGCAATGCAGATTTCTCAAGGAAACCTGAGGTAAATTTTTTAAAAGATAGTTATACCATTAAACAATCAGTCTTGTGCTTAGTCTTTTTTTTTTTTTAAAGAAGTCGATACACAAAGCATACTGATTTCCAATGCGTCAACTTTCATTTGCCACAGTGTGTTCCAAAATACACACAAAATATGGATATCACCTTTCTAAAAGCTATGGGATTTTTGAAAATATATATTCACCTCCTAAAACACAAGGACATTTTTTGAAAAATGTATCTTAAAAAATCCCTCTTTAAGAGGTGCAAAGAGAGAGACTGTATGTAGTACCCTTTAATTTTAAAGAGAGAATTATTACCCTATATCTTACAGATTCTCAGTTATTAGATTTCAAAATAACTATTTTAGGAGTAACTAAAAGAACTCTCCAATACAGAACAGACACTTTGACAACACAATCACAGGTGAAGTACAATATATTTTTATTCTTTTATTATTTCTTTCTATAGTAAATGATGGAATAAACTAAAGAAAGCAAAGGGAAGTAGTGGTTTCATATTTATTTTTCTATATCAAATTTTTCATAAGAAATTTCAGTTTACTCAGCTTACACATTTTCATTCAACATTTGAATACCTGCAATATCAACAGAAATAAACTCCAAAGGAAAAGAAATATAAATAATCTATATTTCTCATAAATTGATTTCTATCTTTGTTTTATAATCTGTGAATTAACTAATTTGGGTTTACTTCTTAATGTATTCCTTTAATGCATTTACTCTTGGCCCTTCCTGCCTTAATGCCTTCAAAAACTACAGGTCAGACTTGTCCTCAGAAGGTTCCTAATCTGGACCCAGACACAACTCTTAAACTGTTGGACTCAACAGATGTACATCTGAAATGAGTCTGAGTGATCAAGCACTTTCAGGAGTCCACTGAGAATTCTTTGGTTCTCAAGAAATAAGTCCAGAATCTATGAAACAGTTCTGGGAATGAAAGGAGAAGTTATGCTGAGATTAAAGATACTGATAGCCTTCCCCTGAATTATTCATTTCAGGGTTTTTGGGTTTTTTGTTAGTGCTCTTCCTCTGCCACAAAATATTTGGCTGTTTAATCTATGTGGGGTCCTCAGTGAAGCTGTTATGCTGCTATGCTGTAAATGAACATGTCTCGTTTAGCATCTCAAACCTTTGACTCAGCAAAATCCCTCAAATATATTAGGCTTTGATTACATGGTTAAAATAACTTCATTCAAATCACATGCTCTAGATCAAGGGTGAAAATGACATGAATAAATTTTAAGGATTTAAAAAATTTTGTGCTGTCTAAACCAGACTTATAATCTCTTTTTATAGTAGAAAGACTAAAATATGCCTCCATAGCCTGATTAATTCTCTCCAAAGATGGAGCCTAATACAGATGTTGTTAATTGTCCTCCAGAGATGCTTACTTTTCTCCATTGACTGTTAAGGAAGCATAGACAACAAGCTAGGGCAACAAAACTAAAATACCTTTCAAGGAGAAATTTTGACCAAATGTCTTCAGTGGGATTTAAATAATAATTCTAGCCTGCTCTCCTTAACAGTAATGTCAACATTTCTACAGGTTTACACAGAAGATGAGGCTGGTTAATCACAACTTTCTGAGTCAGGAATATTGCTGTACTGCTGTTTTCAACATAAATAAATTTTATTTAATGTTTCAGTATAATATCAGTACCATGACCCAATATAAAGTATCATTACATTAAGTGATTTTTTTTACTGTACTCTCATGTTCCTGAGACTGAAATCAGTACCATTTTCAAGGATCATAAAGTACTCTAAGCTCATTGCAGCTAATCTAATTTTTAGCTTTTACCCTTCGTTTTCACTGATATCCTGTCCTGACAGCGTTTGGGCGTTCTTTTAATTTCCAGTGACACTACAAACAGAAACCAGCAATCTTTCCTACCTATTTTATGTATTCTTTTTTTTTTCCTTTTTTTTCTTTTTTTTCCCCCCCTTTATGTCTGTGCTGGGCCTCTACCACCACTATTTTTCTTTACAGAAATGTTACAATTCACTCTCCACTTTGTTGCTAGCTGTCACCATGGACATTTGTTACTAGGTATATAATTTTATGCTTGAGCTTCCACCAATCAAAAATTGCTGCATCAACATCTTGTCCTCTGATCATAACATAATTATCACTTCCAGAGATAATGAACCTCATCAAGGTCTTCTCTTCTCATTTTCATTTATGAGCAAGTTTGGTTAGAGCCAGGAGTTAATGAAACTAAAAAGAGAAAGAGAGAAGGCAACACTGTCAGACTTGTATAACATTGCTGAGAGAGGGACAGGCTTGTTTTTAAAAGATCACTGATACAAGTTGCCTGCCAAATATTCAGCTGAACCTTTAATGGGACCAGGTGTCCTGCTTTAAGATTAACAGAATATTAATGGATTATTTCAAGACACGTTAGATGTTCTAATTAATGACTAAGAAGTTTTCTAAGTTCAGAAAAAAATGTTTGACTACACATTGCATAATTTAGCAGTTTTTCAATCAAACAGATATTTTCAAATATTCCATGATAGAGAGCATAATCATTGCTACAACTAACAAAGTCTAGCAATTCATACATTTCAATATTCTCTTCATGACAATTGTTGGCAACAAGTGTTGGAGAGAAAGATGGAAGACACACTGTCATGAATAATTACAGTAAATTTTCTCTGAAATCCATCATAATTTTATACAATAATGAAGCTGGACCTTTACTCAATTAATTTTTTTCCCAAAACCCAAACCAAACCAAGAGCATTTTCTTTAATATAACTGAGAATAATCTAATTCCTTGATAGTTCATAGTCACATTAATCCTCTTTCTATACAGAATCAAAGAATATTAGCATATGATTTAATACTATAATGTGTGTTATCATGTCTTTCAATGTATGTGATGAATGGTTATCTAAATTCTATAGTAACAATTAACCTTCCCAGCTAAAGACTTCAGGTGAAAATATATGTTTTTATTTGCTGTATTTTAAACCATAAGTACATTATCACTTTTAGGAAAGAACTTTTTGATACGATACTTAACTTCTGTAGAGCTGCTTCTTAGTATTATTCTGTCTGTTAGTGAATGTGAAGAATTAGAATTCATCCTATTTTGATGATAACAATTAGCTTTTTTACATTGAAAATGGACCAAAGTAATATTTCTTTCTACTGTGTCATGTGCTTTTGTGGTGCGAGAGACAGTTATTGCTTGAAAAACAATTACCTGTTTGATGTTGTGGTTCCTATTATTTAATGGATAACTTCTAGAACCAAGAACTTAGTGAACAACTTAGAATTAATAGACTAACAGAGATCAGCTCTGAGAAGCTGATATTCAGTAAAATTAATCGGACTGGCACCTAAGCTCTTTTCAGAATCCACGCTAATATTCTTATCCTATTCTTACTACATTATATTAGTGAAAAACAACTTATTCACAATAAGCTCATTTTTATCTGCTTCCTTGGCCTGGGATGTTTTTCATGCAACTGTAATTCTAACATCTGGTAAGAGCAGTTTAAAATTTATATTCTTTTTACCCAGGCTATAATTTAAAATGCGGGAGAAAGCAATATCAAAAAAAACCAACAAAAGCCCAAAGGAACAACAAGCACTCACAGAAAAGGCAAACCCACAGAAATATAAAAAGAAGACTCATGTTTATTTAATGAGTGCTCCTGATGGGGAAGAGAGCCAAAATAACCACTGACATTTTCGTGATTTTGACTTTTTAATTGCTTGTTTGTTCCTTTGGGAAGCTTGCTTAGACATCCGTTAGATTTTTGCTCGCTAAATAAAGTGGTTGTTCATGTACTTCAGGTTGCATTTGTAGCTACCTTTTTTTCTTGCTTGTTTTTGAATTCACTTTGAGCTGCATTCTGATTTGAGCTATAATGCAATCTTGCAAAAAGACTAAAGTAATTCTACACTAGAACCTACATATTCAATTAGACTACACAGAAACATAGAAGCAAACTAAATGCCATACTGGATTAGCCCAGTGGTGAGTTTATACAGTAATTTATGTTTAGAAATAGCAGGACCAAGGAGCTTGAGGGACTGAGTTGAGCAGTCTGCAGCTGGCATATGTACAGCATAATCTGCCCCATTACACAGATCACCTGCTGCTTTTTAATTTTAGAAACTTATTTAAGCATGAAAGCCATAAAAGGCAAAATATAATTTCTGAAGCTTTATTTGTCATTAATCTTGAGAACTCTGACTGATCATCATATAAATACTCAGTTCTTCTTTGACCTCACTAAATTTAAACTAAATAAATTCCTGAAAGCATGTGTTACATTTTAAGTACACTTTATGTGAAAAAATATATAGTCTTTCAAGTTTCCACCTATGAGCTAAACTGACTGTCCTCATGTTCTTGTATTATGAAACAAGGGAATAAGTATGCTGACTCCACTTTGTCTGTCATTGGTTATATCACAGGTTTTCCTCATGTTCTTTCTTATTTATCTGTTTTCTAAAGCAAGTAACCCTAACCTTTTCACTCTTCTTTCATATAACATCTTTCCCTGTAGCTTCAGTATTTTCATTCTTTTTGGGTACCCTTCATTTCAAAGTGCCTTTTTAAAAGAAAAGTAATCAAAGCCCAGATAAGACTGGTTGACTTGTACAATGTTTCTGATTTAATAATCCAACTCTGTTGGGTTTTTATAGATGCCATATTTGAGCAGAAAAATTTGCATTTCCTTCTCCTTTTGCACTCCACCCTGTTGTTGGTAATATCACTTTTCAACAGCTTACCAAGTTGCTCAATTGTCCTGTTTGGTTACAGCATTTTGGAACTTGTAACAGCTTCTGCTCCTGCCTAGTCTAAAACAATGTCATATCATTTGCAGATTTATTGTCTCATTGATCTCTTGCTTTCTAAGATTTTTTATTTTATGAAAAGTAACTATTAATAATTTCTCACAATGAAACTTCACTTCTCTTTGATCCTCTAGATAAATTTTTATCTATAACAGTATTTGGCCTCTCCATTCATATTTACGCATTTTCTCAAAATCCTGACTGAGGTATTGTCAAGCCTTTGATAAGACTGTGAAAGACTAGCTAAACTGTACTCAAGGGATCCCACCAACTTTGTACATTCAAAAAATTCTAAATGAGTAACTGTGTGTGCTTTTGTTTTTTAGAATGGTTTTCACAGAAAATGAATATCTGCAGACTTGTTCAGTATGTCTGAGTTAAAGTAAAGGTTTGTGTGACTACAGGTCTGTTAATCTCTCCTAATAACTTTTGAACCCAGAAATAAACTGCCAACAAATCTGATGAGCATCAGAGATGTTGCATTACTACAAATTTCAGGAATGTAAGGTATCAAACAGATGCTATAGGCCTCGTTAGAATATCAGCTGCAGGAGATAATGTAGTGTGACAAGCTAGCTCAGCCATTATTATACATCAGAGAAACAAGACAGGAGAGATCTGCTGTCAATATTTGGATCACAGGAGAAACTTGCTCACTATTTCTTTTTCAATGTTTTTTTTTACAGTGATAACAGAGACAATAATCAGATATTTTACTTAGTTTTACCATTAGATATACAAGGTTTTTTTGATATGGCACTCCACAGATCTGTACAATGTACTACTTTGATCAATAGTAATTTGTCCGCAGATTATTGTTGCTTGGATTCCGGTATATCCGCTGAATTTTTCTGTTTTATTTATTACTTCGTTCTGAGTTATTTTAATTGACTTTAGAAAAAAAAGATCAAAACAAAAACAGTTCTCTCCCTCAAATATACCATTTCTCTTTGCACAGTAGCAGACCTGAAAGGGAGCACAAAGGACAGAAAAAAAATTACCGCAGTGAATTACACCGGAATAGTGACAGTAAGGAAATGCTGAAGAAGATTTTTTTCCGGGCTGACAAGGAAAATCTCTTGTTCAGCTTTTATGACTACTTAGGATTAAGCTTCTAGTGGAAGCACTTTACCAGAATGCTATGGTATAGGTCCGTAATCTGACTATGTTTCACATTGACAAATATCCCATTTCCTTATGGCACACTTTTGTTGCAAACATGAAGTTTTTTCTTTGCAACTAAAAACTGTGAATCACTGATCAGGTAAAAGGAAACTCAATGTCAGCTTTCAGATTCCCAGTGAAACAAATTTTTTTCTGAATTTTCAGTGTAGATTTAGAAAAGGTTACAGAAACTGGGATGATATAGTAACCATTTCTTTTTTAACAGTCTTCTGTTAAGTCTGTGACTATTTTTTTTTTCCAAATGAAATAGATGTTCTGCCTTTCTAGCTTGTAGCTGCCAGCTGAAGTTTACAACAGTTTTCAGGAAAGTAATGGTAGATTTCAGATACGGTTTATATTTTTTCCCAACCTTAATAATTTCCCCTGTGTATTTTGCTTACATTGGAAGAGGGGTTTTGTCCTAGAATCTCATATATGAAGGACAGAGAGGATCTGGCTACAGAAAATTCTCCAAATAAGGAATAAATTCCGATTTAAAGGATCTCAAAAAAAGACTTTTTATAAAGTCAGAAAAGATGACTGATCTGGTGCTCTATTGAGGGCTGAATAAAACTAGTGGAATCAAAATCTGGAGGTTCAGCAGCTCCCCTTTACTAGTAACGAATTGGGCAGTTGGAGAAATGTGGTTAAATAAACTGTAACAGTGAAAAAAGGAGATACCCCAGAGGCTTAATCCATGAGCTTTTATTCTGCATAGTAGCAAACATGGTATGCCAGAGATATATGAAATTCTAAATATTGAACTGAATATAATCTATCTGAAATGCTAATTAAACAATATTTTGGTGGTTCAGATAATTTGGAAGAACCTTCATTCACTACGGTCTAATAGCTGTATTCTGCAATTGCACGGTGTTAATGTGAAATATATTAGAAATGAAGCTAGGACACAGTTATCAGTTTTTTCCTTTTTTTCTCCTTCAGGGTGTGATTGTGTCACTTCTTGAGCTTGCTGAATTAGTAGCAGACAGTGAGCCTTTCTTCTTGCAGAAGACTATTTTTTTAACCACAACTTTTAGGTGTTTAACAGTGTGTACAACACAACCTGAAGGGTTCTGAGCTAGTAAATATCAGGGTGCAGTAGTATACGAGGAGAGGGCATTTACAGGATTAAAATCACTGAAAATTACACATTCAAATGTGATCCTCCACTGACTACATCAAACAAATTTATAGATATGAATGAAATTTAAACATAAGAAAGATCATTGGGTTTTTTAGGTTATATAATAAAAAAGGTTTCTTATTCTGATTTCCAAAATTGTTACTACTGAAATTAGTCAAAGCAACCTTTATATAACAATAAATATAAGAGCATAACATATTTTTAAACACATTATGTAACTATTACCAAAAGCGTAAACTATTGATACTGATTTCTACAGAGGTTTACTCATTTACTTTGGGATTTTTAACAGTCTGGCAAATATTGGCTGGTGTTGGATATAACAACATTAGTAGATATTTTCTTGGAATTTATAGCAGATGGGATGTTCTAATTTGATATAAACTATAATTACATTTGTGGAAAGAATCATATTGGACCAGAGGTGGTTATAACCACTTCCCTCATTAAATACAAATGAGCTGGTTTTCAGAACTCCTCTAATTTCATTATATTCCCTACATTTTTCTTTGCTTGTTAACTATAATCCTAATAATCACGTATCTTCTCATAGCAGCTTGTCCTTCTTAATTTACCTATCACTTCTGTACAGATTCCCTCACTATCTGCAGCTTTCCTTAGTTTGTCAAACCTGTTAGCCCAATGTAGAGCAAAGAACTTGTAGTCAAAAGAGAAAGAAGCACCAGAGAGAAATCTCAACCACATTAAGAGAGCAGTAATGACTTCTGAATTTAAATAGGTAAAGTAATGATTTTGCAGATTTCCAGGATTGCTCAAAAATTCTGGCTGAAGAACTGTGCATGAAATGGACAATAAAGAGGAATTAGATTGGGCATGAAGACTTATGATATCAAAGTATTTGAAAAGTTCAAAAGAAAACATACGTGAACTATACTAAATGAAGAATGAGGGACTTAATGCAAGGGGTGAAGAGTCATTAAAGTTTCCTTCTTCAGGCAAAATTTGAAAGGATCCAAATGCAAATGGGTGCTATCACCCTCACAGGATGGTTACTGACCCTATTTTTTTGTTTAAATGCTTCCTTTCTATATAGAAATGCATCTAATAAATGATAATTACACCCATGACAAGAACTTAAAAAGAAAATATGACAATTTCAAGATAATAAAATAGCCAGTGAATGTCTCAAATTCAAATGGCAGAAGAGTAACTAGAAGAACAGGGAAACTTCAAGGTATCTTCCAGGGAAAAGAAAAATCTAAAGGAGCATTGATCTTAATAACAAAGAACAGATATTTTGCTTTTGAAAAAGAAGCACGTCAGAATATAGGTGATTAGCAGTAGCAGTCAAAGTAGTAACAACCTGAAAAGCTGAAAAATAGTTAAGTGGCAGGGGGAAAATTGCTCTGTTTTGAAAGAATAAAATATAATCTGTACTGCAAGTAAAGAGACTGGTTGTCATGGTGCCTTCTGATCGCTGGAACAGGTAGAAGTTCTGGATTTCCTTGTTACTATGTCAAGTCCAGCCGGTAGATGACAGTCCTCAGAGGAGCAGGTAAGAACAAAATCAACTTTCCTTGAAGAGACTGGTGAGATCTCTTAGACTTTTCAAATATAAAAGAGAAGTGTTAGAAGTAGAGAAGCATTACTAAAGATTATATCTCATCTGTGCCATGGTGTGCAGAAAAGAAGGTTTAGGATTATTTGCTGTAGTGAAGGATTTGAGAGACTGTGAGTTAGTAACCTCCAAACAAGCAAAGAAGAAATACTCGCATGTAATTGTGGAATCCAGCAATCAGGCATCAAAAGCACTTTAAGATAGTTAGGGGGAGCAGGGAGGAGTGATACTTTTTAATTAATGCATGCAGTACAAAATTCTGATGCAGGAAGATGAGCTGATGTGAAGTTTAAGCAGTAAGACTTAGAAGTATATTAGTGCATTTGCATAAATGCAAAAAAAAAGATATAAAATGTCAGAGAATTTTCCCTAGTCATTCTGGTAGAATTCTTAAAACTTGCTTAGATGAGAAGACAGTAGTTGATATCCTGTGAATAAGGGAACACAATATACAAAAATTGAGGAATTGTTGTTGTCCCCACAAGTTAGGAGGAGAATTGAAGCAAGTATTTCCAAGATCATCACATAATGTAATCTAAGTCAGAGAATATTGCAGTCAAGTCTCCAAGTATTAAAGTATTATCTGTAGAAAATAAACCTCAGAAATTACTTATAAAGAATATTTTGAAGTTCTAATTTTAAGATAAACACTGTAATCTAGGAATTGCTGGATTTATTTGTTTCTTATTGCATGGCATCTCCTCTCCATTTCTTTTGATAAACTAAGTTGCAGTCACGTCATGATGGCTGTGATGTAGCTTCCATGTTCCTGCACATTCTGCCTGTTCAAATATCAACCCAGTAGCTATGTTTGCACAGCTTCTTCCACACAACCCACCTGTTCAGAATAGTTGCAATAACTAAGTGAAATTTTGGTCTGCAAGTGAAAACTTTCCCTTATTGGAAGAGTGTAATTTCCAAACATTTGAAAGCATATGTTGTATATCCACTCAAACATGTCTCTATGCTTTGACAATAAACATCAGGAAAACAGGGAATATATGAGCTCCTTCAAAAGTGCATGACAGGACCATACTCAAGGATCAAACAGAGCCTGTGGATCGGATTACAGAGGAGCATATATAAGCAAATTAAAGTACATTGATAATACAGTTTCTGCACAATGAATGTCGTAATTGTAATAGCCACTGGGATGGTTATATGTGTTCCTCAATGACAGCCCTATGTCTAAGATAAGAAACGTTTGCATGTAAGCAATAGGTGAAGAAAGAAACTATTAATGAAAATTGTGCTGCTCTTCAAAAACATGGCTTTCAAAGGCAGTGAGATTTATTTCCAAGTTCTCCTCCTTTCTCTACCAGAGCCTATTTTATCTCCCTTTTTTTAAAAAAAAAAAAATAAGATTTTCTTATTCTTGTCTGATAAAAACAGGACTATAAAAGCTGTTTAGTCTTGTTGGAAAGCTTCTTAAAAGACAAGACAGACAGAACTGCCTTCAAGCTCTGTCTGATTTGGAGCTTTTAGAGGGCAACCTCAATGGTTATTCAGTTGCTAATTAACATCATTGAAAACAAGAAGTTATCATTCTTTATGAAATATATTCATTAAATACATTGAAACTCTTATCTTTATATTTCACTTTGAACTGTTTGCTCACTTGGAGCAGAACCATCCTGGGAGAATGTCAGATAAAGTTTCCAGGACATCAATAGCTGGAGGCACCATACCCATGGCATGCAAGAGAATTCTTTTGCTCAGTTTTCCCTGACATATCCCTTAGATGTAATTATTTTACTGGATGCCTCTGTTTGTACAAAGGGAGAGAGCTAGCTGTGGGCCAGCCAAATTCTAACACATACGTGCTAAAATCCTTTCTGGACAAGTTGCAGTGCTGTCAATGTGCGCATGACTCCCTCTTTTTTTCCCTTAGGTATTACAGACTCCACAGGATTGAAGTTAGATGATGTGTTAGTAGATGAAAGACCTTAAGCCAAGGCTTGCTGGAGATGAGGGGGGACAGTGTTCTCCCATATGTACCCTCCATAAAGAGGGTACCTGCATTTGTTCCTTTCTCATCCATCCCATCCTTGCTACTGCATATGCAGGAAGCAATCATCTTTGAACTATTCAATCATTTGCTGAGATGAGCATTGTAAGTGCTGCTGTCTAGTCTGCAATGCTCTTCCATACTGTGACTGATGAGGCAGAACACTGTGTGTATTTGGAATACAGCTTAGGATTTAAGTTACCTAATATTGTCCCTGAATTCAACTAGACATAATTTAATTTTCAGTGTTGCAGAGTCTGAATAATCTTTTTTTAATTAAATGTATCTTGGACTTAGTTTCATGCACTTTGCACAGATATGACCAGTATACCTTCTGCTATAGTTACTATATATGGACAAGCATTATGTTTCATTTACATTGTATAGTAAATTTTTGGAACAAGAAAACAATGCAATGAATCAAATTAATGGAGAGGGATCACTTACTGTTCTGTATTCTCTCTGTAGAAGTTTGGCTCCATAAGGTTGCTACAGTGGTAACTGTAAGCAGTTTTAGTTCAGTTTGCAAAAAGGCATCAATTGTGTCTATTAAGGAGTCTGAGAATTAGGACTAATGAATTATCCATATTAATTTAAAAATTAAAAAAAATTAAAATGATACAAAGCTTTGTTTTCCCATGAAGCATTTAAGCTCCTTAACATAAATGCATCTTTAATCTGTTTGACTTTTTATCCTTAGTGTAGCTTGAAAATGTGAAGGTAAGAATATTAAACTATCCCTGTGGGGATTAAATTCATTCAAGCAAAAGGTAGTTTGAAAAGATTTGTCTAGGTATTTAGCAGTTTGGGACAATCTCTCTGTGAAGCAGAAAAAAATGGGATGTCTGCTGTAGCCTGACGAGGTGTTTGATGAAGCACAAAGACAGAGTAAGTCCCCGATGGAATAGTACCCCTTATGTTTGCAAAAATGTAAAGTTTTAGTGTAATGTCTGCATCTGTTACATCTCTAACTCATATGTTACGGTCAGCAGCCACATCCTCTGACCAGATGAAATAAAATATATTGTCAAGGAGTTCGTTGACAAAGGTTTTACTTGCTTAACTGTAAGTTTCCTTCTCCAGCTATGAAAACTATAAGCACTTTTCTTAATAAAGAGTTTTGAAGCTTTATTCATTGCACTCATGGGTGGTCACAGCTACAGCGTCTTACCCTTGCCTGTCGTATGCAAATACTTTTTCCATTTTACCTCTCTTCCTCAGAAACAAATGAGGGCAAATACACTATAGCCAGGTGCAAAAATAACCCATTATTTGGCACTGCCTCTACTTTGCAGAGTTCATTAAGGAGAAGTAGTAAACTCTTCACAAAGTGAAGAGATTTAGTCAGAGAAACAAGTATATGGATTTTAAAGTTCTGAAGAGCCTTCAGCCTCCATATTGTCAATGTAGCAGTGTCCTCCAAATTGAAAATAAATTCTTCCACTGTGTCCCAAAATATGTTACAGCCAAGAAAATGGAAAGCATACACCTGCACAGAAGTCTGAAATACTATCAAATGATCTTACCATCCCGGCCAGGCTCAAGATATTTCTTTTAGGAAAATTGTCTGGAATTGAGACCTTTCCTTATTTGTCCTCTTTCCCTCATTTTAAAAGGATTGAAATAAAAACTAACTGTGAA
The DNA here is from genome assembly GCF_032191515.1 of Phaenicophaeus curvirostris. NCBI lineage: Eukaryota > Metazoa > Chordata > Aves > Cuculiformes > Cuculidae > Phaenicophaeus > Phaenicophaeus curvirostris. The sequence goes on along the minus strand of NC_091395.1, from coordinate 47,461,885 downwards.
AATTCAAGGATAATGGGGGAATGGATTCCGCTTTGTCATAGTTGCAAGCATTGTACTTATCAATTACACTTCTATCAATAAAACTGGAGCAATAAATAGTTGTTTTGAGGTATTGTCTCTGCTTCAGACCTGTGAGAAGAGCTCTTCTTTAAGAACTTTGTCACACTGTGCAATGGTGCAGATTCAAAAAGCACAAATGCTTCAGCTGAACTTCATAGTCTGAGGGACCTGAGGGGCTCAGGAGGCAATCTGATTCTATACTTGAATCACTTGCCATATTTCACCCAATTACCCCTTAACTGAGCTCAGTAACTTGCATTTCAGCTAAAGCATATCTTCCAGAGTAGAATTCAATTTTTATCTGAAAAGAAGGAAAATTTAATAATTCCCTTCAAAAAAAGAATGAGAACTTGATGGATGAATCCTAGCATTTTGAAGTTTCTCAATTAGTATTGTATTACTAGCCAACCGTGGATCAGTGACCTGTATGAAATAAAATAATGATCTCAAGACACATCACAAAATCTATCTTAACTGTAACTAATTGGCATCATTGTGTTTTGGAAGATACGTGAAAATGTGCAGTACTGGTGGCTCTGCAGTACCTGCTCTCTTGGGAAACACAGAACTTATTCTTCTAGAATTTTTAGTGAAACAACTCTGTGAGTGTCCAATTATTCCTATTATGAAAGAGCAAAAAATCCAGAAAGTATGGAATAAGCTAATCTATGTAGAAACATACAGGTGCAACTTTTTAGTACCTCTATGTCTGGACATCAGAGACGATGGAATAGTTTTTCTTTCTTCACATCTTCACTTAGATATAGTGTATTTAAAAGAAGTTCTTCATCTACTGTTCTCATTGCTTTAGGGAATAATAAATAGGCATGTCAGTCTTTTTACTGACTGTTGTCCACTCCACTTAGTATTTTGTTATATTAGTATACATTAATTTGTGATTTTTTTATTGCTGCAGGGCATATACACACCATTATGTTTCAGGGCCATGGCTTATCATTACAGTGATTATTCAAGAAAGATGTGTTGATGACTTTAATGGGTCAATAATCCAGTAGTGAAAGGTCTGTAGTGGAAGTCTGTACTGTTGTGAAATTATTCAGTCCTCCATAGTGATAGGATTTGCAGAGCTGTAAAGCTGTGCCAGTAGAATGTTCTAACAGACTATTCATACATCCTTTTCCAGCTTTTCGGGGTTGTTATCTGTCTGTTTAGGAATGCCGCCTTTCACGTGTTTAAGGTTTCCTTGAGCTATTGGGGATGTTTTTCGTGTATTATTTTGCTAGTTGCCTGCAACCAGATTTTTAGAGTACTTAATTCTTTTGGATAATACTCATGCAACTAAAAAAAATACAGGAAGAAAATATGACTTTCTGTAACTAAAATAATTTGTTACACTTTGTGAAAGAATTTATGACATGGGCATTCCTTTTATCTTTATGAAAGTGAGAACAAGTATAATGAAAGAAAAAGATAGACCTTTCATTACTTTAAATTTTTGGTAACTGGTAAGACATCAAGTGAATGTGAAGCTCAGAACAACAAGTTATTTCAGGTATATTCTCCTCATTTGCATAGATATGTGCTTTTGACTGTATAAAATAAACACTCCAGTAAATCTGAACATTTTGTCATAGTAATAAAATAATTGTACAAGATTATTGTGTAGATGTTTATATACATGTACGTGTGTACATTTATGTAGCTTACATGCCTGTATGTATTTTGACATTACTCTCTGATGATATAAAACCATAAAAGTTTATTTTCTCTGCTTAATTGTGATATGACTTTCTGTGACACATGCAACTATAAACAATTATCACAATGTATTTACTGCTTTTACACACAGCTCTCATTACTTTCTTTACACTCAGCTAGAAAAGATTGTAACAAATCCCAGCCTGATCTCATGTGTAATATTTCTTATATTCATGCCATTTATGCCATCACAGAAGGCTATCAGATTGATCAAGCACAATTTCCTCTTGGTGAACCCATGCTGACCACACCAGATAAACTTCTGTTCCTTCAGGTGTTTGGTGATGAAGGTGAAGCTGACTGGTCAATAGTTTCCTGGGTCAGGAAATTCCATGATTCAAGTTCTATCATTCAGGTAGTTCTGCTTTCAGAAGGTACTACATTTCAAGACTTTGATTTAATGTTTTGGGAACCTGAGATAAAACCTGAATACAAGGTGATAACAAGTAATGGTCATGATATTATCTTAGTAGAGTAAATAAAAGACATTCCAGAATAAATCTGATAACATGGGGAACAATTTCAGATTACAAACTACTGCCTTTGCAGCACTGCTTTGATGTTATTCATGACCTTTTCTATTTTTCAGTGCTAAAAATAATTTAGTAAGTGGTGATTTCATAGCTACTTCTTGATAGTTTTTTCTTCATGTACTTCAAAGAGAAAATAATATCAATGAAGTAAAATCTGTCATATTAAATCTTGAATTTGCAATGCTGGAATTTGCTTTGTAAACTGATAAGTAAATTATTTAAAAATTAGATAGATAATGTAAAATATGACCTCCTGTTAATAGAAGAAGATGGTATAGATCAAATTTTTGTGTTCCAGATGTTTACATACTGCAGATGGAAGGTAGGTGAAGGGATTTATTTTTTTTTTACTACTGGTCCTACTTCCTAGACTATAGTATATGCTATGCAACATATACATCAAACCAAAGTGACCATAAATGATTACAAGGCTGTAGGAAGTGCATCTGCAAAATTTTATGGGTTATTTTCAGGCAGTACTGACATAGGATTGAAAAAGAAAAAGCATATACCCAAGTCATATAATAATTTTTACTCAGGTCTCTAGGATGACAAGCTTTTCTTATTGCTTTTTTTCCTATGTACATCAAGTAGAAAGGTCTCTGGTGATGTAGAGTCTACATTTCTAACTACCATACATCAGTCATTTTTGTACAAGGCAAACTTGGCCAATTTGATTATTCAGATTCTAGTAGAAGACACGTGTCCTGAAATTAATCCAAATGACAACCAGCCTGAGAGATTTAGGAACTCTGTGATTGGAGGAATATAGCGTACCTTCAGGAACCACCATTAGATATAGTCAAGAACTTTGATTAAACAAGACATTTTTAACTACAAATACTAATATATTCTATGTTATTTTTTACATCACTACTGATTTAAGAAAAGTTTATCTGTAAAAGAAGTTTCTATCCTTTTTTCTTGATATTTTTAGTGAACTTGTTGTTGACTTGTGTTTTTATTGATTAAAAAAACCAAACTAAACAGTGTTTACAATAAATGGTAAGCAATCAAGAAGGCAAGATTTTACTGAATAAACATACATTTCTATGGTAAAAGGCCAGAAAAGAAGACTGAGTTACTATTTGTTTAATCTATAATTCCCTTTTATGAAGCATTGTACCAGAATACTCTGACTTGATCTCTTGGAAAATGTAAGGAAATTTCTCTGTATAGGTGATTCAAAGAAATCAGTCACTAATCTCTGTTGTTCACTCCATCAGAACAGAAAGGAGTCCCAGAAGTGTTCAATATGTAGCATTAATCTGACACTGAACAAAAGGAAACAGATGTTTGTACTCTGCATTCACAGATCTGTGTGCGTGTTTATAAATTGAATTTAAGTTTTGATTTCTGTCAAATTAACCTCTTCATATACAAGAACTTACAGAAAGGTGTTACAGAATGGATACTAGATGAGGAATGGGAATAATATTTTTTGTCTTCAAGTGCTTGTCTGCACACATACAAACTTTACAGACTGAGACAAATGTACTAAAGCCTAAAATCTCTGCCAGTAAATACCCACTGCAGCTGACATGAAATCCAGAGCTAATCAAAGTGCTTCTGAAATCTGGTTCAGATTGGCTACCAGTAGGCTTACTTGTCCCCAGGTTTTTTGCAGGACCAGAAAGCGTGGTTTGGATAGCCTGGGGAACAGCTCAACAAGTAGCATTGTTGAAGAATTGCAACCATAGATTAAAACAAATCCTCAGCATCCCAGAGCTGTCATTAGGATTACATCAGCATTATGCAGCTGTCATTATGGTTTTACATCAGGTGGTTAGTTAATTTTTATTCTCACCCCAATGTCAGAATGGAATTCTATGGCAGGATTGCAAGCTGTCAGCAGGCCTCAGCTGCATATGCAAAATTTTCTTCTGGAGTATCACTGGTTGTCTTAATGCAGCCATTGCTTTAAGATTTTCAGCAGAATGATTTTATTTCTGCACCTGGTGCTGCATAAGACTATCCTTCCACTTCTGAATGATGGTGTATTTTGTCCTGTTTCTCACCTTCACAAAGCAGTAGTCATGGTTCTGGGTGGAAAATGAGCTTCCTTTTCATAGGTTTGTCAGATTCTTCCTGGAGATGTAGCAAACATCGATCTGCTTCACTGGCTGTTTGTGCATTAGAGAAAAACAGTCCTCCCAAAAGCAATTCTTAATGTATTCCTTAAAATAATGAAAAAGCCTCTTGATTAAAATGAGTAGGAAATACTTCCAGCTTTGAAATAATCATAAGTAGTGCTAGTGTGCAACTTAGCGTGGCTGTGCATTGTGCAAAAGCTAGTACGGTGTAGTACAGGGGGAGGCTGTTGAAAAGGATATTCTTATTCAAATGCAGCTCATGCTGTGTTGTGTAAGAATGCATCAGAGTCTTTATGACTTCCTGAGGTAGTAAATTTTCATCCTACTGACAACAGGAGTAATTGTTGTGTGCAGGATAAAATCTCCGATTTAAAATTTTATGTTCTGTTTTTACCAGCTATTCTTCATTATTTCCTAGTTTAACTTATCAAAGATCATCATTACTGTTATTACTAATCATGATAGTTTTGTTTGTGGAGACAGCATAGAAAATTTTGCCAGTTAACCTTATACAGAGGAGAGAGAAGTAATATAATTCCCTTAGTACAGGAAGTTGCATATTCTACATTATCCTTTGTATTGATTGATGATGCTTTAAAACTCTTTTGGCACTTTGGAGGTGTTTAGAAAGAAATTTCTGCAAAGAGGTTCAGACTTCTCTTGTGAAGAGATGTTATACTAGGTCTCCACTTCAGTAAAAGGTACACAAATGAATGTCTTCACTGATAAACAAAGCCTTTATAAATACCAGATAAAGGTTCTCTTATCACAGCTGCCTCTGCCTGTGCAAAATTGTGGTTGATAAATGGTATCATGTACAAATTGAATGAGAAAAAAAATTAAAATTTAAGAAGAAAAAATTAAAAATTGAGAAAATGTCAATTTAATACACTTTAGATTGTGTTCCATTAAAAAAAAATACGTGCAGGATTGTGTTCTGTAAGCAGTGGCTCAAGCAGAGCTGACAAAAGCCTTTTTCCTCCTTTAGAATCATTGAAAATTATGTCGTTTTACTCAATTGTTTTTCATATTAGGGTATAAATCAAAGTATTTGTATCAGCTCAGACTTTCCTTGAATTTCATAATTCATTTTAAGTCTTAATTTTTAAAGCTTTACTTTCCATGGCCAAGCAAAGAATCTTCACTATTGCAACATTTAGCATTAATTAATATGCTACCAAACACATAAAAATAAGAAGTTTAACAGCTGAAATGTATCAGAAATTCATAACTGTATCAGAAAATTCATAACTTATAAAATATCTATCTAGTTCTGTTAGGTAGATTCCTGTCAGTACTAAGAAAGAAGCATTATTTCTGTTTGCATAAGGAATATGATGGCTTCCCATGAAGAAAGATTTCATTCATCACAAAGATATTATGTAAGAATACCAATGGAATTGTTAATAACTCTCAAGTCATAAAAATAGTAATGATATGCTGTGCCTTTTCACACAGAATATCAAATACTTGCAGTGAGTTATTTCGAATCTGCATCACAAAATCACTTGAAATTAATTTTTTTTCATCTTGAAGTAGAGTTGAGTATATTGGAATTTAAATATTTTATTGTCCTCACATAGTTTCACAAAATTTGCAGCTCTCAAATAAATATTCTGGGGAACATTTTTTTTCAGTGAATCACGTGTGTTTCTAGAAGACAGCTGAAAATAATGGTATATATTTATTTACTTATAAAAGTCTCCAAATAACGTGGAATATATGTGTATCCTTTTGAAATTTTGAAGCTCATCCGATTTATTTCTCTCTTGCATATGTGCTCTTTCCTTCTTTCACATTTCCGAGTTTTCACATAGGCTCATTCTTCTCTGACATTCCACATGATATTTCCTACTTTGAAAGAAACAAAAGTGTGGTCAGTTCTTTCACGTGTTGACAGGGCTTACACTTCTGGTTTTTGCAATGCCTTTAGCATCAGCTGTCCTGGTAAAAATCAATTGTACCCCAGGCTAAGACAGACATGCGGCCCAGTCTCTTTCTCAGAGTGTTCATTTCACATCTGAACAGCATTTTTCTGTCTACTGCTGCTTGAAACTGATTGAATATCCCTTTCTACCAGCAATAAATCTATATGATTTGCAAAAGAAAAAAATCAAGCACAGTACCTATTTGAATGTTGTAAATGTTTCATTTTTATGATAAAATGAAAAGTGATTGTGCTGAGACTGCGGTTATATTTCCTGTCTGTAGTTATGAATATATAAGAAACTACAGTAATCCAGTCCTGCTTTTCTGCTTTATTCACATTTCTGTTTCTACACAGATTAGGGTATACATCTTATGTGAAACATAATTTTCAAAAATGCCTCCCTTTCTATGTTTAAGTGTACACACGTTACCATTCATAACGTGTAAAAATATGTGATATGAATATTTCAAGCAGCTTTGAGTAATAGAGAAATTTCATTGGGTCAAAATATAGCCTCCTTTTCCTGTGAAGAGACAAAATCTTGAATCAGTAGAAAAATTCACTTTTTTTATCCCCTGGAAGTGTTCTTTGCATCTCTGAGTACATATCCAAGCAACCTTTATAAGGTTTGCACAGAGTCATTCTTAATTGGTAAGGTTGGGTAAGAGTTAGAACTGTGTTTTTCTTTGGCTTTTCCTTTGGCTTCCTTTCTGACATTACACAAATAAATTACCTGTTTCTGGCAAAAAAAAAGATATTGTATAATACCCTTATCCGATGAAATATTGTGTTCAATCTGAAATTAGCAGTAGGAACACTAAGACCCTTGATGAAATATGAAAAATGCTCTTACCAGATGTGGTTATCATTAACTCAGCTTTGAAGGAAGAAAATTTAAAAATCTGTTTTGTCAGCATACCATGATCATAATAAATAGACTTTTATTATTTTTTGGTCCATATGTTTCATTTATGCTCTGGACATCTGTTCTGTTCCAAAACTTAAAGCACTTAGTTGTTTAAAGCACAGGACTGTTTTCTTAGGACACTGAAACAAAAAAAAAATAACCTAAACCTGAAGTCTGGAGTTGGAAAGTTATTCCAGTTACGTGTGTTCCACTTCTAAACTAGCTAGTTATGACCTGGAAATCCCGTGGGCCACAGGGTCTTCTGTTTCATTACATATTAAACAAGATCACAAATTTTAAAGATAGTGGGGAGGACCTTGACCAGGAACTGATTAAGGCAAAAAGAATTCTTCTAGTGACATACATAATGATTGCATCAATTAAACTCTACCCTTTCATCTCGCTCAGTTTTGTCTGCAAAAGAAAATTTAGTCCCTCTGCTTATATTATGGGACTGAAGATTTGGTATACCACTGCTAACATGAATGATATTCTGAAATGCACAGACATACAAGTACAAGGTCTTGGAAAAATATGTGCACTTTGTGTTTCATATGCAGAGCAGCTTGGGGATCATGTTGATACAAACACCTGTTTAAGTAGACACTTGGCAGCTTATTTGTTAAGATTAAATCACATATTCACATCTTTGTGTTTCTTTCTGAAAAAAATCCAGCCACAATTCCAAGACTCAAAGAAGCACAATTTACATTAATAGCAAGATTTATACTGAATTTGGTACTTTTTTCCTCAAGTCATTGGTAAAGACGTTTGTTTCACTGTTGGACAAATTATTGGCAAATTTTCCTCACAAACAGCTCAGAAGAATTCACATTGTTTGCTGATCTATGATATTTTTTTATTAGAAAGTGAAATTGTAATGCTTATGGGGTTTTTACCATTTCTACAAAAAAAACCATAAATTTGAGAACTGTCGTTTCCATAAAGGCTGAACTCAGCAATGTGTTCTTAAACAATTGCTGAGAAGCCTTTATGCTGCTTTATTCAACTGAGATGAATTTTCCAGAAACAGAATAATTGAAAGTCTTATTTGCAGAAGACAGAGAAAGGAGATAGAAAAATGAGACAGTGTGTGTTGTTGCTTATAATTATCTTTTTCTTTGGTGGTTTAACTTACTGCAGAAAGAGTAAGTCAAATAGGTCAACAGGTTTTGTGTATTATACAAGCAATACATATTTACTCTACAATCTGAGATAAGTCACATGTAGCCAGAAAAACTCAAAAACCTTGTCTTCCATTCCTGTTGCTGCTGACAATATAAGTTATTATTTTGTCTTGTTTCTTTCCTCCATGTCCCTGTCAGATAAGTTGTCATAGTATATCTGGAAAGGGCATGGGTGAAATATATGACATGAATCATTTCACCAAAGGTCAAAATGAGATGGAACTTTGTCTGACCCTACAGGAACAAATCACCCACCATAACTGCAACATTTGCTATAAAGTAAACACGACAGCCAGCAGATGTTGAAGGAACCAGGAACCTATGCAGAGGTAATCCAAGCCCGTTGCTGCCTCATCCATGCATCATGATGGTGTAAGGGCAAAGACAGTGACCAAGGTGGGGGAAGCTTAAATATGTTTCTATGAAGCTATCACACAACTCTGGGAACAGGTGCAACTGAAATCAGTTTTGTCTGCCTTACCTCAATAGGCAGCATGCAGTGGCAGTTTTAAGCAGCAAAGCCATCCTTTCTCACATTAATTCCTTCAGAGACTCTGAAGTTTAAGGCAAAATGTACATTTCTCATTACCCCATTTATTGTTAGGTGGCTATGTACCGATTCCCAGTCCTTCATAATTCCATAGAAGTTCAACCTTTTCCCACTCCCATTCTTACTCCTCCCTGCTTCATTATTTCTGTATTGACAATGGACTTTCAGGAAAGATATTCCTCCAATGTTAAGCTCCTGATTACAATACACAAATGTCCAGCAAAATGTCCCTATGGGGTGAGAGCCTTTTTCATCATGTCATGATAAACAATTTTTCTACAGGGTAGCAAGCACGGTCTTCTCTTCAAACTAAGGTAAACTAGATAAAAGAAAACAGGTCAGCAAGAGAAAATGAAACCAGTATTAGCTGGCCCAACAGCATCAGAGTGCTGTTTGAATGGGATGATCTCATTGGCAGAGAGAGAATAGGATTGTGATAAACTAGGAAGGCAACTAAAAATACCCCTCTCTTTTTTCATGTCAAAGATTGCTGCTTTTCATCTCATCCTCCTCTAGGATAATTGGAATGATTTAAAGTTTTATTTCTAAAAAGAAAATTTCTTATTTTATTGACAGTTTACACAAACACTCCTGAGCTCAACGGTTGATAAGGAAAAGTGTGGATACCCTGCTTGGTAGACAGTTCACTTGAAGAAAACTAAAAGGAACTAACTGGTCATAGAACATTAACATATGCAAAATCTTGGTTTGCATGGAGTCAAAGTGACATAGAAAGCAATGATCCCATATGTTTCTCCAAGGGATAGGTATGCCATATGTTGTCATATTAGAGCTTTCAGTGCTATGTCTCCATTATAATATAACTCAATAAAAAAAGCAGCAAGTTTGGAATGAAGCTGAGAGCTTGAGATCTCTTCCTCAGATTCCATGTATTGCCTCAATTCCTCCATAACCAAGCCAGGAAAACTTATGTGTCCTGGAGCATTGTGAACTTTCCAGCTGCGTCATTTGGTCTAATAAATATCCCCCTATGTGCTACTTATATTCTTAGATAATCCTTTCTATATTATTACTACTGCACCACAGTGTACTGTTATAGTCAGGAGTTGGTATTTCCTGCTTATTTTACTTTTTGCTGTCCTAAATTAGAACTTGACTTTGCATTTGACCTAAGTGCTTCTCTCTCAGGCAAGGCATCATGATGGTTTGTATTGCATGATATCTTCCACTTCAATCTAAGAATTGGGTCATTTTGTGAGAAAGTAAGCTTCACTTACATAGACTCCAGTGTTGAATGGGATGGGCATTTGATGGGTAGGTGAAGTAATCAACTTGTCTTTTGTCACAGATGTATTCCTGGTAGCTAGAGCAAATAGATATTGCTAACAGCAGTTTAACATTACTCCTGCTATAGTTTACTACTTCTCTCACTTATCTGAAATTTATTAACTCTTAAATGCATCCATATTTAGCTGTTTTCTTTTAACTGAAAAGGTCATTGCAAGTTTTACGCTCTGGTTACATGTATTGTATAAGATGTAAAGATACCATTTGAAATTATATTTCTCACTTGAATGATATGAATGTTCTTCCCCCAAATGTCTTGGTCTGTTTCATTATTTGGAAAGAGCTGCAATGTTCTTGAAAGCTATTGTCCTTTACTAGCCTTTCCAGCTAGGAGTGATATTCTTTTATGCCACATGAAAGATTTTAACTTGCAAACAGGGCCTCTCTCATTCACATAGTATCTGATTTATGTACTCCGAAAAAAAAGAATAAATGGCAGCAACATTTGCTTTTTAATAGCATACAGAAAAAAATACTTCAAAGTCAGCCATGCATGAAGGAAACATACAATAAAGGACTTTAAATACAAACTGCTGACCGATCATGAACCAAAACTTCCTTTCATGTATCTGGAAAAGGAAACTTCGTAATCAACTATGCCATCAGTAGTGACAGTATATTCACTGAAATCATTATACCAAAGTGCCGTAAGGCTTATGATTATCTGAAAGAATAGAGAACATTCTTTTATTCATGGAGTAGAACTGAAAGTCTTCTGTGTGGTGTTGGGCCTCTCTTTAGTTAGAAAGTCAGGGAAGTAAAGCATTAGTTAAAATTTGCCTGAATAGTAAGTTAATTATTTAAAAGAACAGATGAAAGCAGAATATTTCTCTAGGAAGAACAAATAGGTTAATCTCAGGTATTTCTTCTTTTAAGGTCATCAGGAATCATTGTGTTAGACTTAAATGCAATGAGCAGATATTTGTTAAGCAGAAAAAACATAAAGGATGCTGGTTTTGCTGTAACAGTGAGAACACACAAACTAATGACTACTCAAATTAAATTTTTTTTCTGAAAACTGATAGGTAAGATTTGAGTGGAAAACTGGTTGGATGGCCGGGCCCAGAGAGCCCGGTAACACCAGGTTAACGCCTGGTAAATGGTGTTTAACACCAGGTAAATGGTGTTAAATCCAGCTGGAGGCCAGTGACAAGTGGGGTTCCCCAGGGCTCAGAGCTGGGTCCAGCCCTGTTCAATGTCTTTATCAATGACCTGGATGAAGGCATCGAGTGCACCCTCAGCAAGTTTGCAGACGACTCTAAGCTGGGTGGAAGTGTTGATCTGCTGGAGGGTAGGGAGGCTCTGCAAAGGGATCTGAACAGGCTGGACCGCTGGGCACAGTCCAGTGGCATGAGGTTTAACAAGGCCAAATGCCGGGTCCTGCACTTGGGGCACAACAACCCTGTGCAGAGTTACAGACTAGGAGAAGTCTGTCTAGAAAGCTGCCTGGAGGAGAGGGACCTGGGTGTGTTGGTTGACAGCCGACTGAACATGAGCCAGCAGTGTGCCCAGGTGGCCAAGAAGGCCAATGGCATCTTGGCTTGTATCAGAAACGGTGTGACCAGCAGGTCCAGAGAGCTTATTCTCCCTCTGTACCCAGCACTGGTGAGACCGCTCCTTGAATCCTGTGTTCAGTTCTGGGCCCCTCACCACAAGAAGGATGTTGAGGCTGTGGAACGAGTCCAGAGAAGAGCAATGAAGCTGGTGAAGGGGCTGGAGAACAGGCCTTATGGGGAACAGCTGAGAGAGCTGGGGTTGTTTAGCCTGGAGATGAGGAGGCTGAGGGGTGACCTCATTGCTCTCTACAACTACCTGAAAGGAGGTTGTAGAGAGGAGGGTGATGACTTCTTCTCCCAAGTGACAGGGGACAGGACAAGAGGGAATGGCCTCAAGCTCCACCAGGGGAGATTTAGGCTGGATATTAGGAAAAAATTCTTCACAGAAAGGGTCATTTGGCACTGGAACAGGCTGCCTAGGGAGGTGGTTGAGTCACCTTCCCTGGAGGTGTTTAAGGCATGGGTGGACGAGGTGCTAAGGGGCATGGTTTAGTGTTTGATAGGAATGGTTGGACTCAATGATCCGATGGGTCTCTTCCAACCTGGTTATTCTATGATTCTATGAATTCCCAGTCCCCAGACAAGGTAACACAGGAGCAGGCAACAAAAGACTCAGCAGTATATGTGTCTTCCACAGAACCAGCTTAGGGAGACCAGCCTCTAGACCTGAGATGTACAGTTTCTTAATATCCATTCAGTCTTTGATGCAGAACTAGTTTAAAAAAAATAACTCCTTTTAGATGTCCTGCAGACATCTTTTGGATACGGCTTTAAATCACTGTTGACTCAAGGTAGTTTTCAGTTGACCTAAAATAACACTAAAAAAATCTTAAGTCTTCTCTTTCAGTGAGGGATTTATCTGTGATCACAAAAATGTTTGGGCAGATTTTGCCCATGTCAAGACCGCTTGACATTAGTAGTAACTTTTATTTATGTATTTTTTTTGTATTGATGACCACAAAACACTGAAGAGCGGTGTAGTTTAATATTCTTCATGAAGGATGTTATTGTATTTTAGTTAAAATACAAGTTTTTCTAAACATGAAGATATCTAAAGACTGAAAGGTTGATACTGGAGTTGTATATGCATTGCCTTAACTGCTAATTGCATGCTGACATATTTTTTTGTGTTATAACCCTAGAAAAAGTATGTATTTCTGAGATTGTCACAATTGTCACAAAATAGAAGCTCAGAGTACATTAGAGTATTTCTGACATACTTATATTTGTAATAAACATCAGGAAATTTTGGAAATCAACACCACCAATATTCAAATATCCTCTACTTTTACTTGGACTTGTGACAGTATCCAAGCAAGTTTGTATTCTGGCAATCTGTATTAGAAAATTTCACACTTCAGAGAGCATTGTCACATGTCATCTGAACAATAAAACTGAGCATTGTGTACACTTTCCTGAAACTTCCTTAAAACAATATAAATTTCTTTTGTACAGAAGCCATTGGATTATAAAATATAATGCACGTCAGGATGGAGACGAAAGGAATGGGGGCACACCTATCAAAATAATTTAATTTTAGAGGAAGAAAACTTGGTGCTCTATCTCTTTCACAAGACAATTTAAAGGTCATAAAAATATTTGCAGTTCTTGAAGGCTCTAGAATCCCTTAGGGAACGTCCAAGGTATCAAATCACTGTGACAAGAAAATTGTAGGTAATTACCAACCAAACCAAAGCTGAATTGAGACTTCAGTTTTTCTTACTTTGTTGTCTTGCTTCCATCTCTTAAAGAGAAGAAATACTGCTAGGATAACTTCACCTAACAGCAATCTGTTACACAGGAGAAAGAGCTGTGACTTTCAGAAAGCAGTTAAGACTGTTTAAAATTCCTCAAAAATCCTGAAGAAATTCTATAATATTTTTATACTAACTGTAGCATTAATGTCAAATAATCAATACTGAAAATTTGTCATTCATAATGACATGAATATCATGAAGATTTGTGAATGATGCTGAGTATAAACAAAATGACATACAATTCTTGTAAAGCATTAGGTTTCAAGGAAATTCTGAGGAAAAAAATAACTCTGCACTAGAACAGGCAAAAGCAATTTTGATATTCTTAACAGATCATATGATGTAAAGCCTGAACCTGTTCCTACTAAAAAGAACTGAAGCATTCGTTATTATATGTATTGTTGTATTCTTAGCAGTCCAAAACTTGTCCAGCACCTTGATTGTCCATTTGCTTCATAAAAGTTACTATATTGTGATGAATGATAATCTTTTCTAAATCATAATCTCCACATTTTTTTTTGGTACTACAGATGATTTGGTCACTTCAGGATGAATTAAAAGATCAACTTTGAAACTTAGAAAAAAAATCCCTTTACTGATAAACTTTAAACTGGTAGCAAATATAAAAGATCGGTGTGACAGTGGAAGGGGTGGCTGAAGGATGACAACATAGGGTCGACAGAGGGTTTCTCTAGAGAAGTTTTTTTCCTAATAACATCAATAATGGTTGTCAATCATAAATGACAACCAATTATTCCCATAAGGCATAATATTCTTCTTGATATTTACACTTGCCTCTGAGTCTGAACTTTAGGTACTTCCTGTTCCAGAGGTTGCATCTAAGACTTTTGTGTCTATAGTTGCCAAAGGATATATTTTTCATGAATTTGACAAACCCATTTCTGACTGTGTTTGTAGTTTTGCTTCTAGCAGTTCTTCTGACACTGAGATTTCCCAGTTTAATTATGTGTTACGGGTGTGGGGGAAAGTACTTTCTTTTGTTTATTTTAGGCCTACTACTCATTTTTTTCTTTTGAAGCCCATTGTGCTATTAGAAAAGCAAAATCATAATTTCCTAGGCATCTTTGTCATATGTTTTAGGAAGTATAGATTATTTTTCAATTTATTTTCTCTTTCCTGAATGAGATATTTGAAATCTTCTTAAATAAGAGCTATATAAGTTACATAAGACACTCCTTGTCTTTCTAACCATCCTTTCCTGAACCAATTTTACTGTATTCTTTTGAATATGATGGGAATTTCACTATTGTGTGATTTGGATCAGTTAGGTATTTTGCATTTGATTTAGAACTACCTTCGTATAAGTAAATTAAAAATCCATTATCTATTCATAAATTAAAATGTCTAAAATACATTTGCTCTTTTAAGCATAAACACAACAAAAGATAAATTAATAAGTGAATACAAGATGTATTTTAGTCTTCAGTCTTGTCAGCACAGTCCTCTCTATATTGATGCAATTATACGAATTAGACTACTATTACAAAATTTGCAATTCACATTATCTTTCTGTAATGCCTGGTACATGTAAGCAAGAGGATTTCAATAATTCTTTCATTTCACAAAAAAGAAATGCTTTAACATTTTAGTAACCATGGGACATACGTATTTTCTTAGCCTTTGAAATGCACAATTGCCTTCTAAGTAAAGGAGGTCCACATTTGAATCTGCACTTTGTTGTGCAGTCTGTGAAAGTACCGACACATTCTCTTCACTTCTTGGAGCAATGTAATCCCTGGGGTCGTCAGAAGTGAACTTTCAAGAATAAGTGTTACCAGTGAGTTTTCACAGGGAAAACCATTTAGGCTACAAGGAGATGTCAAAGAGAGAAATATAAAAAATATAGAGTAAAAATGCATTTGTCAGCCCTAGTTCTATGTATTTTTATTATAATATCTTCTGTGGAATAAGATGTCATTGCTAAGTTGTACATTGCTCCAACATAGCCATCCATTACAGTAAAGCAGAAATAACACATTCCATTAATCACAGATACAAGGTTAAATAATGATGTAAGTGCATTGGGAAAGCAAGGCTACAAGTGTACGTCAACTTGATATATTAATCAAATGTCTTAAAAGAGGTTACAGGCCTGAGAGAACAATAGTTGCAGCATTAAGCAAAGCTGTGTAAACCATGCTTAACTCAGTAATACTCATTTATATTGCTGTAAAGAAATTGGTTATTGGAGTTATCTGCCACAGTGTAAGCAACATATGGCACATAACATTTGAAATAAAAGGGAATTTACTGAAAAAAATTAAGACTTCAAACTGATTCAATCTATCTGATTTGGTAAACATTCTTTTCCAACATCTTTTTTTTCTTACTAAGCTCTTACTTTTACATTACTGAAATGAACGCACACAAAACCAGTGGTCAATTCACCCTCATGTCCCTGGTCATTCCAACACACTGTACTTTGATAAATAAATACCCTAATATGAGCCACGATAACTTTGTGGGAAGTTTTGATATAGATGGCTGATCTCTATATACTCAGGAAGGTTAATGGGACAATAGCTATTCCAGTTTTGCTCCATAATCTGAAACCTAACTCTAACCCCCTAAGACTAACCCTAAACCTAATCCCTAACCCTAATTCTAACCCACTAGCCTTAACCCTTACCCTAACTTTAACCCCTAACCCCAAACCCTAACCAACCATGCACCAAAAGAAAAATTATCATACTTGCAGGAAAATTTTACATCAGGTTTACATTTTCATCCTTCTGTAGGATTGTTTGTCAGCATTTAATATCACAAACCATCACATATTTCCATAAAATTTTAGAAAACACAGATAGCCATCCCATATTTTCCTCAATCACCTTTGTTGTTTAATGTGCACCTTAATGTTAATATTTTATCCTGTATTCTCCTTTTAGATTTAAACTCTGTGGTTTCTTAACAAAGAATAGCTCAAGCTGTAGATGCAAATTGATGAACAGCAATATCTTGTCCAATAAAATTGGACAGTTTTTTCACAGAATCAAAGAAAGCAAGCTTGACTTTCCACTCTAATAAATAGTGATCATCCAGAAATTTACATCCACATGTATTTTCCTGCTTCAGATCACAAAAATTTTAATTAATTCTCATTTTACTACATGTTCTTATGTTCCTATTTTTGTATTCTTATTCTTATGTTCACTCTCTCTTTCTCATTCACCTGCTGGTGTCTAATCCTACAAAAGCTACAGAATAGGAATAAACTGTCTGAGGGTTAGTTACAGATTATGATCAGTCACATTTTGAGGATCATAAACTGATGAATACATCATGTTGGAATCATTCCTGCTCATCAGACCAAATCTATCTGCTTACTTACCATCCCGCTTAAGGTTATTCCATGACTGTCCATGAAGACTATACTTGGTATGGATGGATTAACACCGATCAGCCTTAATCCTCATGCACTTCATAGTAACTAGAGTTAATCTTTTTTTCTATGTTATGATCATTTCATAAGCTAATGGGGAATTTTCTTGGAATGATGTAATTTATTTCCAGTCTACTAATTCTTTATAGATAGTCTGTGAACATACATTGAAAATACCCATTATTTTGGGGGAAACGGGAACGAAAAATCAATTGTTTCTGTTTTGCCACTTCATTAGTGCTGAGCCCATGCTACTAGCAAGAGGAGGTGCAGCTTGAGCCAGCAATTCATTTTTTTTTAATTTCTCCTGGGAAGTGTGCCTGCCAAAGAGTCATATCTGCCTTGAACGTGAGGACACCACACCTAACCTGGGTGAGAATTTATGGTCTTTGGAAGGCACGTGGTTAAAATAATGAACTACCTGGCCTTGAACTACAGGAAACAGTGAAGTTTGGTTAGGTATGAACTTAACAATGGGGTTCAAGAGCGCCTCCTAGACACTTCTGAATGCTTTAGTAAGACATTTATTTTTTTATATTTTTACCTGCTAAGGAGTTCAAAAGCATAATAACTGTAATGTTTTCAGGAATAAAGTATTTATTTCTGATATTGTATATTACTGCCCTCTTTTACTTTGTAGTAATTATTTCTTAAGTGTTCAGTACAGACAGGTGGGAGATCACTGAGCACATGATGTTTATTTAGACAGGGAGGAAACTTCTAAGGCATTTCTGTATATTTTAAAGCATTTTATCCAATGCTTTCTGGCAAGGCTACAGAAAGCCACTGATGTTTCAATATTTATAGATTATCTGAGCATAATTTACTGGAAGAGAACACATCTTTATGTGTTTGTAACTTGCCTAGATCTATAATCGTTTCCCCTAACACAAATTATTAATGGTGCTATTGTACTAAGTTATATAGTGACATGGTGTGGTGCAGCACAGGTAAGTGGGATTACTTCTCTTCAGCAAAGGCAGCTGAATTTAACTTTTCAAATTACAGATGCCTAGAATTGCATATTTTATTTCTTCTGTGCCATATGAAAGCTGCATATTCATTGGATTTAAGGGATAAGCTATTTCACAATTGGTATGATTATTTGCTATCTACCTAAAGTATGAAAATTTTAATTCTTAGTCCATTTTTTAAATCTTGGCCTGACATTGCATTTTCAGTTTTTTGACTCTACATGATGCCTGTAGACTGGATAAAGTGATGTTTTAATTCTCTGTTTCAATCTGCCCAGACTCTTACCTGAGAAAAACAGCTTAAAGTGAAAGGATTGATTCTAGTCTTCCTTTAGTGTAAAATCTAGCAGCATTTTGATTAGACTATATTTTTCATGTGTTGCAATTGACAAGATTAGTTGACATTCAAATAATATGTCTGAGAAATTTAAGATTATAAATATACAAGACTCTTGTGCATTTTTCTTTTCCATCAAATAGTCACCTAGCAAGACTGTTTTTACATAATGGTGGTGCTTGTTATGACTGAAAATACTTTGTTAGGAAAATAGCTCATATATCAGTCACAAAATCATAATCAAGGGTACAAGTAGTTTTTTGACAGTTCAATTTCAGTGGCAGTTCATGGTGAGTTTGTGTATAACTCTTTAAAGAAAAAAGTATAGAATTGTGAAAAAAATACATAAAATTTACAGGAATAATTTTAAGGCTTCTAATAGATTTCCTTATCTTCTCCTGGTTTTATTATTTCTTACAGAAACCCACAGTGGACTTCTCTGTGTTACTTTGTTGCACTGAACACTGAAAGATGGGCTTCCTAATTTGTTAAGCCAGTTTTGGGGAAGAATGAAATGTTACGTAGGCTTATATATTTTCCTCAGTCTGTATGAAAATATGGGGAACTGATACTGGTAGTCTTCTCATATTTTACTTTTATTTCACTCATACTCTAAAAATAAGACTGTACTCTCCATACAAAATTGAATTACATTCTATCTCTATAAATCCATATTCCAAAATTACACTGATGTGGCATTATTCATTAAATATGCTGAAAGTTTCAGAAAGGTATATAAAAAATCTTATCTTTAACTTTTTGAATACCTAACAAAAGAACAATGAAACACAGGAACTAGTAGTAGTAAATCTTTGAGTGAAGTAAATGGAGCAATGTCTTTTAACCGGGTGTAACTTGGCTTAAACAATATTGCTACTGTTCAATAGTTCAGCAATATAATAAGGTGATCTGATAGTTCTCAGTAAGAGGCCCTCTCCCAACTACATTAAATTACTTAGCTATAATTTCATCATGAAAACTTTGGTTGAATAATTCAGCCAAAACAGATCAGTCATTTCCAAGAAGGGACTAACAGAATGCATAAGAATATTTTAAAAAGGAAAAGATGTTCTGCTTCTCAGAGCTATGAAAATCTTAAAATAATGCATGTAATTTGATCAAGTTCTAAGTCTGAAATAGATCTCAGTGTGTGCATGAGCAGCAACAACTTAGAATGGAGTATTTTTCAGATTTGCCTAACTCTTAGCTATTGGCTAAAATGAATGTGAGCTTTCTCCTAGATGTGACCTCCTTGCCTCTGTTCTGCACACACAGACTGAAAGTTGCTTCAACTTGAGCTGTTTGGTGGAATTTAAGGCTTGTTTATCTATTCAAAGATACTTTTCTTCCAGCCACAAAACTTTGTCTTCAAATCAGATTCCTTACTGTCTTTTCATTAACTAGAAGCCTATATATGAAAAATCATACTATGTGTTTATCTTCCCTCCATCTCACTTATCTTAGCCACTAAACTGTAGAAACATGTATTGAAACAAATATTTGCACTGAGAGTTTCTGTCAAGAAACAGAACTGATTTACTTCCAAGGGTTTTCTTTGGAAACATTTTTCTGCTGGTACTTGAAGATCAGAAAAGAAAATCCACACTTCTGATTTTGGCTTACTGTCCTGATTTCTGCTGGGATAGAGTTTATTTTCTTCTCAGTAGTTGGTATAGTGCTGCGTTTTGGATTAAGCATGAGAAAAACATTAATAACACACTGATGGTTTTAGTTGTGGCTAAGTAACGCTTAATACTAAGTCAAGGATGTTTCAGCTTCCCCTGCTCTGCTAGTAAGCACACAAGGTGCTGGGAAGGAGCATAACCAGAGCAGCTGACCCAAACTTGCCAAAGAGATATTCCATATCATACGATGCCATGCTCAGTATATAAACTGGGGAAAGTTGACCGAGGTGATGGGATCACTACTCAGGAATGGGCTGATGATTGGTGATGAGCAGTTGCACTCTGCATCACTCATTTTGTATATTTTATTATCATTATTTTTGTTATTATTTTCTCTTCCTTTGTTGTCCTATTAAACTCTATTTGTCTATCTCAACCCAGGAGGGTTTTTTGTGATTCTCCTCCCCATCCCACTGTGGAGGGGAGGAGTGAGAAAACTGTTAGGGGCGGAGGAAGTGAGGAAGTGGTTGCATGATGCTTAGTTGCCAGCTGGGGTTAAACCATGACAAATTATTTAATTGTTTCTTCTCTACAGTTAAATCACAAGGTGCTAAGTGTCTGTATTTTATTTGATATATGAAATAGCTTGAAACTAATTTCCTGAGTTTTGGCATTTTTAAAGGCATTAAAAAGTTCTCTTATGACTAGGTATGGCTGAAACTGAACAGTCCTGGTCAGCATTTAATAAGTTTTGTATATAACTGAGGCACAGAGAATGCTTAACCTGCCAGGTGTTTACCCAAAACTGATTAGTTGGACTGCATTTGTTGTGAACCCTACCACCAAGCAGGATCAGCAATAAAATCCTAGGCACAACATTTAAAACCGCTCAGAAACTGTTGTGTGGCTCTTGCCCTGTGCAGTTTTACAGATCCTGGCACAATGGGTCCAGGTGCTATGAAACAGCACAAACAAAGATTATCACCACCATCATCATACAGATTCCACTTACTGAAAATATTCCCTATGCATTCAACAATGGAGTAAAATACTTAGATTCTATTTTGTCTTATGTCTCCACAAATAATAACTCTTTGAGGATTCAAAAAAACATTGAGGCTCTTAATTCCCATGGATTTTGCTTTTAATATCCATGTTCAAGAAAAAATTATTTTTGTCTTACATTCAGTCTTTGTATTTGGTTATAGTTATGACAGGCATTGTGAGACTAATTCAGTTACTAGAGCCAAAAGCCAACCAGAGGCATGGAAGTCCCTTTACAGAGAGTCTGGACTTTTTTTTTTATTATTGCAGCATCTACAAAGTTTGTTGTTGAACTACGTGGCTCATTCATCAGCTGGAAGACACTGCTTGTGGAAAAAACAGCTCAGAAAGACCAATTCTGTCCACCCCATTCCACTTTCCCACTGAGTCTGTCCAAAGCGGGCTCATCTCAAAGCTCATTGACAAACAGTGAGAATATTAAAAATGTTTCACATTTAATCTGAAGAGTTCCCTTTTCAACTATTAATGTGGATGATATTTTCAGCTAGTTCTGGATGTCATGTTAGATTTGAAAGTCATGTTAGATTCAAAGGAATGCTTTTCTTAAATGGTTATCTTGAATCCATTCTACTGTGTCTTGAACTGCTAAGAACAGTGAATAAAATTGGTATACAAGCTCACAGGAATTATGCATTTTTGAAGATATATTCATTAACATATTCTGACATTTCTGTTTCCCAGAGGTTTTCATAACAGCTTTCAGATCCCTTGAATTATTTTCCTCTGTCAACATGAAGATGATATTTTTTGCTCCTTCAGTAAGAATCTACAGGCACATCTGTACAATCAATCTCTGCCTTAAGTTTATTGCATACACAAAATTCAGACATTAAAGATCAGATTCTGGTTTTCAGCCTGAAATAACTTTGGACAGAGTAGTATATCTAGTGGGCACTAACACTGGTGATACATAAATTTGGAAAGTTATAAATAATCTTAAAATTATTTTGAGGGAAAAAAATAGAGACTTATGAGAGCTTTTATAAGAAGAGTTAAATTGAATTAAATTTACCTATGTAACAGAGAAAGCAACACGTTATCATTTATTTTCATCTGCATGCCTTGTAGGAAACTCATGTTTCTGTCTTGTACAAATCTTCAGGCTTTGCTTTACTGCCTATTCCCCCATAATCTCTGATTAGAAGTAGTATTTTCTATTTCCACAGAATCAAAGTTCCCTGTTTTGAAGAGAACAAAAGTTATGAATCAGTTTTTCAATGTGTTCTGCTGTCTGAAAGAAAAGTCACAAAGTCAATACTTCGCATTTTAAAAACTTAGTCAGGAAATATTTTCATAGAATCATAGAATCACTAGGTTGCAAAAGGCCTTTGAGATCATCAAGTCCAATCGTACCTGTCCATTATTAAATCATATCCCTAACCACATCTTCTACCTGTCTTTTAAATACCTCCAGTGATGGTGACTCAATCACCTGCCTGTGCAACCTGTCCCATGCCCAATAACCCTTTTGGTGAAGAGATTTTTCCTAATGTCCAGACTGAACTTCCTCTGGCACAGCATGAGGTCATTCCCTCTCATTCTATCACCTATCACTTGGCCAAAGAAACCAACACCCACCTCTTTACAACTTCCTTTCAGGTACTTACAGACAGGGATAATGTCTCCCCTCAGCCTCCTCCTTTCTAGGCTATACAACCCCAGTTCTCTCAGCCACTCCTCTTAAGACTTACTATCCAGCCCCTTCACCAGCTTCATTGCTCTTCTCTATTTTATCTTCTCTTCTCTTTTGACCAGACATGTGAAGAGTTTCTGGCTTTTTTTTTTCTGCCTGCACTCTCCAAAGGTTCACAGTTGTTGGAACTTTAATGCTAATTTAGTCTATCTTCATGAAAATGGGTAAGATAGAGTACATGACAGACGATAGTGGATGTGGGTTTGGAATTTGCTAAAACCCAACAAGATCAGATCTTAATCTGCTCGATTATCCTACACTTACTCACTTTCCCTCTCTAGCTCTAAATAACCCAACCCTCAAAAATTGTATTAGTCTCTGCTTTGCCCCTGATCCCAATTACTCATCCTCCACTTTACCAGCTAGGGTCCTGGGGCATGCCCTGATGTACATCTTCATTCTTCCTCATCTCCAGGATCTGCACCAATTTTTGAGATCTTTTGTCCAGCCTGTCTTTCCAAGACTACTGTCTTTTTTTGGGAACCCTTCTTTTGGTGTCAGCTCCTCTTTCCTGAAGAAGGTCACTGGTTTTCCAGATCTTAACAGCCCATGGGCAAGAACAGAATTCATAATTAGACTCCTAAGAGGTTCTGCCTCATGAGTCTGTATTACTCGGAGGAAACAGGATGTGCCACTTCTATTTATCCCAAGCATTTTCAAAATTTACAACCAGTCCATACCAGTTGCACCTATCAAGAAGCAGACATCAGATTAGGAGTTCCAAAGATCAATTTTAGATATTCATTTATACCCAAATCTCTAGTGCCTGTCAGCATTTCACCAACAGTGCCTCTTTATATACAGTCTGATGTTCTCTGAAATAAGATTGTCACACTGTCAAGTCATTCTATATGACTAGAAAATGGGGTGCTAAAGGGGAAAGTACCCTTTGCACAGTTTGGGATTGCTTTTAACCTCCCTCAAGGCCTCTGCTAACATTTTCCTACAGGAGCAATCACATATGTTTTGATCTTGAAAACGGCAATGTAAAGAATATATATGAAAGTGCTTTTGACTAGATTTCACTTTCTACTTAAACTAGATTCACACTACAAGGTTTGTAACTGGGTACAGTTTCTTAAATCTTCACATTAAATATAGTGTAAAGGAAGTGCATTTGTGCATTTCTGAATTTTCCTGCATAGGTACGTGTACATAGAAAACAGAGTTTACAACAATCTCTTGCAATTAAAATGTTATGATTTGACTTCCATTTAAAAGATTACATCTTTCCAAAATGACTGCTTTATCTGTAAAAATCTTAACTGTTCTTAAAACTTTTTTTGTTTATTGGTCTAGCCAATCCCTAGCACTGATTTTTATCGCCTATTTTTTTAACTAAAAATATTTCTGTGATGCTTCTACAAATTCTCCTGTTTGTCTACATGATTCTTTCATTCTCATGAAGCTTTTTTATCTCTTAATAACCTACTTCCTCCTCTGCACTTCTAAAATGCCTTTTTAAGTCTTTATTTTCATCAGCCTTATACCCATTCACATTCTGTTAAGACACATCACCTCTCATTATTATTGCTGTGTATTTCTGCTACTAAAGGATTCATATTTGAAGAATAGTTTGTAATGACATAAATCAACGTTATTGTTTTTTATTTGCCTGAAGAGCTAGTAACATCACTCTTTTCCATTCTAATAATGAGAGAAAAAAACCAACATAGAGTTGAGCAGGTAATTACAAGAAGAAATTAGACAGAAAAAGGAAGTGAAAGAAAAAAAAATTACCCGATTTTGGTTTTGCCTCATATACTGTTTCTCTTTAAGAGACTGAAGGTATCAGTAAAAGATTTAACAGAAAGTTCAAAAGAATAGGGAAAGGCAATATTTCAGCTCTACCTCTTCCCACAGTACTTGAGAAAAGATAGCCAAGATTCATTTAGTTAACTGAAAGCAGAGTGTTTATCTTTGCTCTTGTTGTGAGGTAGTTTGATTCTTGTGTTGTGTTCTTAAGTACTCCAGTCACAACTCACACAGAACATGGCATAGAGGTATTTTTTTGTTAACAGTTCCCATCATACAAGAAATTCCCATTGGTTTCCTTTAAGTGGTTGATAGACTCCTTAATGCTATTAATAGGGATTTAATATGAACCATTCTGGGACCACAAATTATGAGTAGAGAGAGAAGGGGAGATCACACGGAAAGAAGGGAGATATCACAGCTTACAGTTAGTAATTCAAGAAGAATACAGAACATCCAGATTATTATTCTAAACAAACAATTTTAAAGCAGGTTTCATCTCTATTCAGTTTATAATTTGTGCAAGCTACAGGATATTCTGAGAGCCCTCCACATGTGGCAAAGAGCTAAGAGGAGCATCAAGGCCTACAGAAGATCTAATTCCAGCGTCTCACTTAACTTTAAAATCTATCACAGTAAGAAGGAAAGATTCAGCACTGCCTCTGGGTCTCTACTACATCTGAGGTCCACGTCACTTTTAGAGAGAGAACTTTTTTCTCTTGAACCTGTAACGGCAAAGGAGTGGCAGCCACAGTCTGTTACTGAAGTGGTGTCCAGGCCTTCTTCTTGCTTCCACTGATTTTGTTGCGTAAAGAGAGCCAAAAGCAGGGATGAAGTAGATCTGAAATCTACCTCATTGGCAAAGAAGCTACTGCCATACAAAATATCATTGCACATTGCCTTGCAGAGTGCTGACACAGGCCAGAGTGACAATTTCTTCACCAGCTTTGCATCTCAAGATGAAAGAAGAAATAACCTGCCAAGCAGCTGCAGACGAGCAAAGAAACTTTGCCCTTTTGGCTGCAATTAAGGCAATAAAAGCTGTGAGTTTGACACAATATTATGTTTCCCAACAATGTCAAAATGTGTCCATTATCAAATCTGTATAATCCAAGGCACCTAACTACCCACATCTGTCTATACTGTAGAATTTGCTGAAGAATTAAGGGTTTAATATAGACTGTTATCAGCCTCACCAACACAGTCTTCTCTATAATCAAAACTGAAGTGGGCATATCTACTTGTTTCTATTTTCCTTATTAAAAATATTAAGGTTTTGAATAAAAGAAGGAAATTGATAACATAGAATTCAATATAAGGGCAATGATGCAGTGTGGATTTCAGAACTGGGGGTTAACAGTCCCCAACAGGGTCAGCACTGCCTCCAGCAAGTGTGACTCAGAGTGACATTCCTGTACATGCCACGCAAGTTGGTTTTGGCAGTTCATTCCTCTGGGAATTTCATATGATGGGAAGAATGTGCAAATTCCTGTCGAGTTTGTTAGTGGTGTAAATCTGTCTCCCATTCTCCCATGTTAGAAAATGATGCTATCTCCTAAAATGTGTCTGCAAGATAGATTTAGCTCCTCCACTTTATTCTTAGCTTAATCAAGCCTGAATTTTGCCCAGGCAGGTGGTTTGAGTGTGGAAATACTTCGTTTTCTGAAAGAGGTTGGTTTAATTTCTTTAAACAAACTATTATTCTGAATAATACACACTACTAGTTACATATCAGCCTTTGCTATCAAATCTTATGCTAGTGGTGAATTTCTGAAGCCTCAGAATTAAACTTGAATGAGAAATTTATCTGGTTAAATTAAAACAGCTTCAATAAAGGATTGTATTTAAGCAAAAGACAGCAAAGATCTTTTTTGGCAGGGAAAGGAAGCATTTGTAAAAAGGCTTGGTTAACTGATGTCACAAGATTATTAATGGATGTTTAGTAAATGGGTTTAGGACAGTTTTATACTAACATAGCCCAGAAGAAAGATGAAACAAATGCATGGTAGAATGAATCTTAATATTCTGTTTCGCTTCATTGCTGAGTGTATGATGCAGTATAGCCCTTTGCTCAGTTGACTTCCCATGCCTAGTACTCATATTTCTTTACAGGTTCAGTTTCTACAAGGCTGGATCAGGTCCCTAAAGACTTATGTACAATCTATCTCTTTTATACTACCTAATTCATCCATTGCCCTCAATTCACTCTTAAAGTATCCTCCCACCCCTCGCCCCCAACAAATCCTTTCAAATTTAACTTCTGTAAAGATCCCAAAATTTCCTTACTACCTTTGGTATGTGCTGTCAGTCAGATTTTAATGTGCCTAAGCTGTTTTGCTTGTGTCTGACCTACATTGCAAGGTCCTTGGGGTAAGCTCTGTGTTCTCTTACTTGTTTGTACATTGTTAAGAACACATTCACCATCCAGTCAATAATACAGTAGAGAATAAAATACTATTTATTTTATGATCTCAGCTCTAAACTTGAACTCCAGAGGAGAGGAGGATGTAAAAAGACAATTTGCTGTTTGGGAAATTTCTGAATTTACAGCCTGAGGGTAGAAGATATCCTGTTTTTCTAGGACAGGTGCTTCTTCTTCCTTCCAGTATCTTGATTACACGCAGTGTTCTTCTATGTAATGTATTTGGACTTACCCTCCAGTCTCACGTAGATGTTGAGGCAGCTACGTCTTGTATTCTTTCAAACTTATTTCTACTTCCATTAAAATATGATTTGGCCCATTAGCTTCAGAGCTGTACTGAAACCTTACAATTAACCCTGAAACTGGATGAATTAACTTTATGTTTTATTATAACCTTACACTCAAACTCCATTTACTTAGCTTCATTATTTTCCCATCTCTGTTTCTTAAGAAGCCAGAAAACATCCCATCAATATTATTAAGGACAATTTTATGTTAATTTGTCCTCTACACAACTTCAAACAAAAAAGACCTAGCGTCTTGCCAGGCTGTTCACTCAACCATTCCAACCTTGCAGATATGTAAGATTTTATACTGTGTTAATATAGTAACAATACCCATTTGGAACAGATTTTCTTCAAAGAAATGTTGACTTCAAGTGTAGATGATTTCCCACAGAGATTCCTCGTATGAATAATCAGAGGAATGGAACACCTCTCTTGTGAGGGCAGGCTAAGGAAGTTGGAGTGTTCAGCCTGAAGAAGGCTCCAGGGATACCTTATTGCAATCTTTCAATACTTAGAGGGGGCTTACAAGAAGGATGGGAGCAGACTTTTTAGCAGGGTCTATTGTATTAGTACAGGGGGTAACGGTTTTAAACTAAAAGACTAGATATAAGGAAGAAAATTTTTACGAAGGTGGTGAAACTGGAGCATTTTGCTCAGAGAGGTGCTAGATGCCCCATCCCTGGAAACATTCAAGGTCAGGTTGGACAGGATTCAGAACAACCTCATGTAGCTGAAGATAGCCTTTCTCACTGCAGGGAAGTTGGACTACACTTTTAAAGGTCCCTTCCAACCCAACCTGTCTATGGTTCTATGATTCTACGTCTTTCATACTTGTAATTTTTCCACTTAGGACTCAGTTTCTCCAAGATCATGCATAGGCTAAGGATGAGGAAACCCAAGAACATGAAAAAGAGTTTCATATTGTATTATCTTATTTCTAGCTTTTGAATTACAGTCTGCTCACTAAACATGAATATACCCAGACTAATCTAGCACCTAGTAAAAATGTTCCAGACATGTAATTCTCCTTAATTCTTCCTCTTTAATTTTCCAGTAATTCTTGCAAATGTTTGATTCTCTATATTTTACTTCTCTATTAGTGTTTGCTAAGAATGCTAATTTATTAACAGAAATAAGTAAATCCATCTTGTAGTGCTATATAAAGGCTTCAAGTTGATTTTATTAGGCAAAAGTCCTCTCTTGTGCATTACCCATGGCTACCTAAATCTGTTGCATATCCAGCATACTGGGTTCTTCTGACTTTTTAAACTTTCTTCCTGTGTTATTCTGAGATCTAAGCTCCTGATTTCTGACCACACAAGTGGCTAACACTGAAAAAATGTGGCTAAGAGTTGAAAACAGTGCTTCAAAGCCAATGGTCCAGATGAAGAAGCATTTAGGAACACAGAAATAGACACAGATGTAACTCAGGTGTTCACAATCCAAAAATTCCATACCCATCTGCAAATAGGACTAGAGACTTACGAAGAGATTGCCACTGGAAGTTGTAATTTCTATTTTTTACATTGCTAATGAGACTTACTGCATGACATTGAGAGAGACACTTAGCTTATGCATTTCCAAATCTGCAAATTAGATTAATATTTGCCTACCTCATACATTTGTTAGATGGCAAAATCAAAGATGCATGTAAACTGTTCAGCAATTCTTTAAGGAAACGCTTCTTACATAAGTGTATAGCAAAATCTGATATGGAGCTACAGACTTGCAGGTAATCTTCCTAGCAGAGATTTAATTTTGCTAGTTAATTTTATTACAGTAGTTTGTACAAAATATCAAGACTAAACTGGTTTCACTGTTTGTGAATTTCTTTCTGCAATGGATAATATTCAGGTGTTCATTCATACGTGTATATCACTGCCTTTGAAGTGCTGTATGGTTTTGTTTTTTCCTTAGGGATGTTAGTTGGCTTTGTTCCTTCCTTTCAATATTTTATGGGCTGATAAGGTTAAGAAATAACTCTTTTGCCCTCTGCATTCCCTATTAAAGTTCCTCTTGTCCCATCCTGCTTGTACAGCCCAGAACTAGCAAAAAGTTTGTTATAAGAAACCTAGAGGCCACACCATTAATAATGTCCCGCTGATGGCCAACTCGCGCCCTTTGTGGTGACAAGTATTCCTATTCAAATACAGTAAAACAGGTAGTAGAAATAGGTACATAACACTCAGTTCAGATTAAACAATTTGATCAAAAAAATTAAAATGTTGGGTCAGAGGAAAGAAGGATATGGGTTCAGGTCAGTTTTGTTCTTTTGTATACATGATTTAGAGGTATGGTTAGATCCACAAGTGCTATTAACAATTAAATAGCAGCTAACATAATCTTCCCTTTTCATTCCCACATTCCCCTGTCTCTTTTTTCACATGCTGACCTATAGTTTTTTCCTGAAGATGCTGTTATTCCACTTCATTCTGTTTAAATTTACTTTTTAATTCCACCTGCAAAACAGAGAGTAGGAAAATAACATTAAGTGTTTTTCACATTTGTAGAGGAATACCAACGCTTGGGAGCTTTGGCTTCCTATGACCTTGTAATGAGGCTTTCTTAGTTTTGAAATTGCATCTATTATGATATAATATGACTTTGGACTACAGTTTAATTACAAGGTATGCATTTGCTATTCAAGTTAGGCTGAATATTTCCACAGAAGAGTGGGGAATACTGAACATCTATTTTCAGGTCTCTAACCCCTTTGATTGCTTTTTGCAAACAAAACTAACAAGAAATGTATGTATTTCCATACATTTCCTTGAAATCCAAGAAAGTCTTCTTGAAGAACATCTATTTGTATCATGAAGATAGCCAATTACCCCCATCTGGAAGAGTTATTATTTTACTAGGCAACATTGCACTCTATTCAACTTTTTTATCATCTGTTAAGGAGAAGTGCTGTCAGCATAGTTCAACTCATAACCATTTTATTCATAGGTGATAGAAGCTTGAACTTTGTAAATCAGCTCATCTCATAAAAATAAGAAACTGATAATAGGCAAGTATACAGCAAACATCACTGCATAAGCTTTTTGTCATATTCCTCGTTGTCAGAGTTGTTCAATGAAATGTATTCATAGCAACTCAGTACATCTTCTTTATTTAATCTTAAATATATGCAGCCTTTCAGCTCTTGAATTTCAGTAACAGAATAGGATTTTCTCCCTTTCTCTATGTATTCTCTGTCACTACAACATTAGTACATCAGAAGACTCATGGATTTTTGTATAGTACATTAGGTGCAAAAAAAGTAAATCTTCTTACCAACTTCATCTGCACTATTCCTGTGTCTGGCATCAAATGAAATGGTCTCTAACTTTTTTTTATGACTATGCTAGTTAATGTATGTTGTGAATGCTATTGTACTTCATTTTATGAAGAAGCTTGGCTGGCAAAAACATCTCACTTCATACTTGCTCTGATTTGAAGTTCAAGATGTGGAGAATTATCCAGGTAGTCTCTATTTTAAAAGATTAGGTCATGGTTTGATTACATAATGGTTTTGGAAAGACTTTTTCTAAAAATTGCATAAGTTGTTTTGAGCTTGAACATCAAAATCTGTGCTAGCTGTAATACAGCAGTTAACATATATGCTTACCTTACCATCTAGCAAAAAGAGTAAGAGTCCACGACTTAATTTGCTGCTGTTACAATTGCAGGACCATCAGTTCACCTCATATCTTAAGCAGCTGTGACATATATATTTTGCAAATTGCCAATCATAGGTATTTTGTATGTGAGGGAGGTTCTGGAGAATCTTGCATCTTCATTTCAAGTGGATGCCTCTAGGTGGAGCCCTGTTATGCGGCTTCATCTTTAGTTCCACCAGGAGGGAAATCATGCCAATGTCACCATTGTGATGTGCTCGAGCGAATACTGCACCATATTACAGTCTTGGAAATTTCAGTGCAAGGCAAATCTACAACCAGAAGAACTCCTCTAGCACCCTAAAAAGCTAATGTAAATGTATTGTTATTGTGTATTGGCTACTAATCTACTGTGTAATTAAGGCATTTAAAAATACAAGAAACAAAATCATTGGAAAATTGCCCTTTTTCAAGACAGCAAACCCACCAAAATGCTGACAGACATCATAAATGCATCCAGTTCTGCACAGAGATCAAAAACATTCCAGAAGAAATGCACTGTTTCTAGACAAACAGTGATGGTGGGGTAAAAATACATTTACCATTGTCTATACAAAAGTTAGATCACCAGTAAAAGTGGTAGATTGAGAAATCCAGTACAATACCGACATGAATATTGTTAAGCTATTCCAATACCGAGTGTATGCTAATTGCCCTTCATACCCTAAGGTGTACTAACAATTCACTGACATTATCACAGATGATCTTTGCTGCTGAAGTGGAAGAAATACCACCATTTCTCCCCTCTTGTTTAGACTCCTTTCTGTTCTAGCTAAATCTGGGATCCTTTCAGCATTGCCTGTGTTTGGGACCAGGTGAACTAAAGACAGATTTAAATCATGCCTCAGTGTTAAAGAAAAAGGAGTTTACTCTCCAAATGAATTTCCTCTTCCACTGTTCCATTTCTGCTGCAAGACCCTCTTCATAATGCATTAAAATTGAAATAAGAGTACAAAATTGGGGGCTGATTACCTCTTTTTTTTTTTATCATGTCATAGACCTCTATGTTAACTCTCAGAAAAAAAAATAAAAAAATAAAAGATTAGCTTAAATCATACTGACAGTCAAGAGCTACATTTTCAAATGCTTTAATCTCTGCTGTTTCATTTTTTTTTATTAAGCATAGCATTAAGGTACATTACCTGAATGGTAACAGTGATATAATTCCATGGATTAATGTCATCATATATATAGAAAGGAAAATATCTCAGTAAAAATTTTCATGAAGTTTCTGAGAGAGGGGAGGTCGATGAAGATTTTATTCAGGTTAAAAATCTGCACATACATGACAAACCACAGATCAAGGCAGGCACCATAAGTAGACTTTTCAAACTTCCAAATTGCAAGTTCTAGAAAAGTGACAAATATCAAGCATTGAACTCTAGCATATTAATTAGCCCATTTTCCAAAAAAAACCCCATATTCTGAAAGACAGTCACTCAATTACCATATTTTGAGATAATAATAAAAAAGTTAATAAGGACTTGTGAACAGTGTTATTTGCATTTTTCATTATGAATTTCATTCTACAAATTAAATGATATATTTATATATTAGTATGCCAAATTTGTATTCACCACATTCATTTGTTTGTTTATTAATACTTTGCTACTTAAATATATAAATAAATGATGAGGAAATAAATATATCCAGTTATTTAATCAGATTGAGAAAAGTCTGTAGGAAGTTTGGGTTGTCATCAACTTTATAATGAGAGGCACATAATGATTAAGAAAACTATTATTCCTTAGTTTATTATTTTTAGTTTGGGTGTTTGTAAAAATATGAAGATTTAAAACAAAATTAGTCATTTTTTCATATCTAGAAAATTTTAGGTAATTGAAGATCCCCATTCTGTTACCCTATTTTATTGGCAACATAAGACATGGGAAGGTAAGGGATAACTTAAAACCATAAAGTTCTTGCAGTAAAGAAAATCAAGCTAATTTGAACTAGGGAATTGTTCCATTTGACACCTTGTACATTTGTCTTGCATAATAGGAGAAAAAGCAAGAAAATTAATTACTTATTCCAAAAAAAAAAACAACTGAAAGAGAGGAAGGGGATGAAGTTATTTCTCCTTTATGCAATAACCCATCACTTACTATATACATCTACAGCAGGAATGATTTGTTTCAGAAGATGTGAATGTCTATTTTTCATTTTCTAGAAAAAAAATAGTAGCTTGCTCATTCAAAAGTGGGATTTCCTTCAGTTCTCCTTCCCCTTTCCATCCTGTAGACAACATTGTTCTATTTTATGTAAAAGATGAGGTTTGACAAAAAAAACCCCATGAGACTAACCCTACAGCTCAAGGACCAAGAGTGGGAGGAGAGAGACAAAGAGATGGTTACAAGACATGTTCTAAACTGTCACAGTGGAACAAGGCTCAAATTGATCACTTTACTCAGTACAAGCAGATGTCTGTTCAAACATGGACGTTTTCTTACCTTTGCTTGGAAAATGTTGGCATGCAAGACTAAACAGTGAGTTACCATTGGTGTGCTTCAGCATGGGTGTTAAAAGGAACCCATTTTTTCTTGGTGGAAGGTGTGAAAGCAAAAATGACAGAGATCCTGAACACCCTTACAGACAACGCTCAGCAGACTTGCTTTGAACATTGGCAGCATTGTATGCAACTGTGTGTCAACTCAGAAGGGAACTATTTTGAAGATGAACAATAGTTTTTTTCTTAATTTTTTAAATTCTAAAGCTATCTGACATGGATCCTGCCAAAAAAAGGAACTCTGGTTATCCCTGAGTGCCACCACATGTCATCATACTTTCCATGCAGCTGTGAAAGAAAGTATCCTTGATATGGTTCTGATTTGTGCTGGTGGACAAAAAAGCCAACTACTGCTATACGACCAGGGAAATGCAGCATTACCTTTCTTCCAGCCCTAACCCTGCTGGTGGTCTTGCAGGACTGGTTGGATACATGGACAAGTGTTCAGTGCAGAAGGCTTTCTGCCACATAGTCTAAAGCAGAAAAGAAAATACAGCTAGTAAATCTGCACCAAGGAAATACTAGCCCTTGAAACTGAGAGAAATTTATTCAGGAGACAGTGAGCTGAAAGTTCTTGTAGACAGTGTAAAGAAATTATACTCTGTACAGTTATCAGTTTTCAGGACTTAGTTGCAGAGCTTTATATTAGTCATAAGTATTAGGCATTTTCTTTCCAAAGATACCCATCTGAAAAGTGTCTTTCTGCTAAAGAGGCAATTCTGGGTAGATGGAGGGGTCACACAGTTGTCTTATACCTTTATAAGCTCGTATTTGAT
The DNA here is from genome assembly GCF_032191515.1 of Phaenicophaeus curvirostris. Lineage (NCBI taxonomy): Eukaryota > Metazoa > Chordata > Aves > Cuculiformes > Cuculidae > Phaenicophaeus > Phaenicophaeus curvirostris. The sequence goes on along the minus strand of NC_091395.1, from coordinate 47,427,783 downwards.
ACTAACATTATACTGAGAGAGCAGAAATACCAAAAGTATTCCAGCTCTTACCCTCTTGACTCCCAGTTGTTGAAATAGGAATAGGAGACAGATATCAGTATTTGAACCTAAAGAATCTCCAAACAAATTCTATTTGAGTAATTTTTCTTTGGATTTTTTAAACTATTAATATTACATAATAAACACATCTAAGTTTCACAAATTACTAGTATTTCACAAACACTAATAACATGAAGATGTAGCATAGCATTAAGTGAAAAGGTATTCAGTGGCAGATCTATTATTATTATGGGACCTCTCTCACCAAATATTCTTAAAATTTCACTACCTCCACTTAGCAATGAAAAAGCAGAAAATGGATTAGAGTGTCTGTCCAAAATAAAGGTAAGCCAAATTTTTAAAAACTGCCAGAAAACAAAAAATAAGAAAACTCAGTATTAATTCCCACAGGAGGTATGCCAGAGGCATATTTCAAATTCTCAGGTGAAAAATAGACTGCACGTTTTCAGTTTCGGTAATATGAAAATCCCACAGAAATAGATTGATTATTTCAATTTCAAGCAGCATCTTCAGGCTTCCTTCTTATCTGCTCTTCTACAGTAGATACTGCAACATCCAATGAGGAGAGAAACACTGTGATTTTCTTTTTCTAATTTAATCAATTTTAATGTTTTCTATTATTATTATGTCTATTAGACCTTTCTATCGATTCTCAAAACTGACTTTTGCACTCTTGTTCACAAAGCACTGAGTGAAAGCATTTTGCTGTTCAAAACCTTTTATATCTACTGCCACTGGCTTAAACATTGATCTTCGGTATCCCATGGAGATACCCTGGCAGACTGCTATAACAATAATACCACATTACAATTGGTTGAAGTTCTTGACATTTTTTTGCTCCAGAGAGGATATAGATTGGATTAATAGAGGCACTGAAAGTGAAGGCTGGAAGACATCACCAGGGTGTCAGGTCCTGGCACCCCCCAACACACCTGTAAGTGAAAGGGGACATGGTTCATTAAAATGGAGTTCTGGGAAGTCAACTGAAGTGAAAATGACACTACATGGTTAATTTGATCTAATTCATTAATTCTAATGTAGTTTGCAAATATGCAATCATCTATTAGACTAAAATAACTATCAGTTTGTGGCAAAGGCAAAGATGTATACATATGTAAAACATAAAGCAATAATGTGCCACTCCAGAAGGAGAGAGAAGGATCAGGGAAAAGAGAGGCAGAATAAAAAGAGGGAACAGAGAATTATTGGAAAAAGTATAGTTTCACTTTTCCAAGGGATTCCATGATGAAATATGATGCCAACCCCCCTAAGAAGATGGGAACATCTGTTCAAAACAGGGAGACTTCCCCCTTTAGGCAGTTGGTGCTGGCTGATCATACCCACTTATGCCCAGTGGCTATTCCTTTAGGAGGAGCTCTGTGTTACATAAGCTGTCATGCACTGGTCTCAGGTGGACATGTGCAGCTGGTCTCCCCGAGCTCCTCCCAAAGTTGTAGTGACTGACGTTTGACCTCTCTTTATGTTTTAGCACATGCAAAAATCAGTAACCTTGTTTTAGTCCTTTTGAACTAGTTTCAACCACTTCATCTCAAAACATGTCTTGAAAACAATGTTTAAGACAAAACAAAAGGAACAATTTGTCTGCATTTTGAAACACAATCTGTGACACCGGGGTTACGGAAGAAGTATTATGCAAATTGTCCATATTAAGCCAGCAGCAGGTTTTAGCCAAGAACTTCTGCCAAGTTAATATGAAGGTAACAGTCAGGAAAAAAACACATCTGATATTTTAAATATTGCTGCTACTGTTGTCTGTAAACTGTTGTAAGGCTCTGATGGTCTCCCTTCAGGTTAGCTCTAAGAAAATGGATCAGATATGAGAACTGAGTAAACAAAAAAATAGTATAAACCATGGTGATCACCTGCAGAAGAATGTCAGTAGAGTCCAGGAAGGAAGGTAAGTCATGTCTGTCGCCCATGAATACTTTTACCGCAGCAGTGATATTAAGGAAGGTTTATCCTGTGAAACTAGTTTCTGCATCACATAGTCTTGGGGAGACCTACTGCAGCAATGTGGCTTTCAAGCATTGTGGATTATCTCCCTTTGGGTTCTTGCAGCTGAAAGCAGTCTGAGCCTCCCAGAAGTTCAGTGGATGTAGTCTCCTAGGCTACATGGGTTTAGCAATTGTTACCTTCCCAGTCAAAAAAGCTGAAATAAAAATGAAGGAAAGGTGTACACACTTACCTCCATCTACAAAAACCCAAAAGCTAATTTTGATAGCTGTATCAAGGAAAACAAAACAGCTGTAAAGAAGGCAGGAATCACTTTCAGCTGCATACTTGATAGTATGAAGACCCAAAGGATACATGCCAGAACAATTTCAAATCTTGTGTTACATCATCAGGGAAAACAATAATCAGAGTTTCTCATGTGACTGATCTTCTTGAGTCACAAAGAAAATATTTCCACTGTAGACAATGTGTTAGGCAATGAGGCATCTACTGGTGAACACTGGTGCTATAAGTGCATTCAAAAATTTCTGAGGCAAAATTTCTCACTCTGTAAATGTGTAGTGGTGTTGACCATATCTCTTCTGGAACTGCAGTAGAAATGATTAAGTATACAAGATTTCTGGTGTATGCCATAGAAACATTAAATATTCTTTTGACTTACTTTGATGCTAACTAGATGTCTTATATTCAGTAAAATTGAACATCCAGTAGTCTTTCCAGTCAACTCAGCCTTGGGGATACATCTATGAAGATGCGTTATCAATGTTGCTGATAAGGAAGTAGAATGTCTTCTATCAGTGGTACATGATAGGCAAAAAACTGTGGTTATCTAAAAATAAAATATGATTAAAGAAAGAGGAAAACTATAAGTCAAAAAACCCCAAAATCTGACATTCTTGTTTTCTTTCTTTTCTCACTCTTCCTCATCACTTTCTAACTTTTCCTGTCTTTTTCCTATTTTTCTTTTATGTCCTTGTCTTTGACCTTGCAGCTTTTCATTTCTTAGATGGAGTAATTTCTTTGCTGGATAAAGGAAGTGGTATGACTTTCATTAGAAGCTTTACATATAATTAATGTAATTAAATGAAGTGACATGTCATATATATTGTTGAACTAAATAATAATTAATAGCTGGAGGAAAGATTTGAAATTTTTCTCGTACAAAAAGTTTCTAGGAGTATTCATTTAAGGGATTTCATGAACCATCAGTTACATTTAATGCAAGGTTATAGAGTTAATAGTACAATTAAGCCATTTGAAACCATAGAGTAGAATGTGAAATGTCTCTCTCAAATTTTATTATAGCGAACATACATAATGGGCTATATTGGCAGTCCTGCTGAATGTACTTTGTTCTCTCATTCTGCATTAGCAGAAAAATATATCTCAATGTTCTTCATCCCATATGTGTACCTTTGACCCAAAACGATTTTCAGTTGCTTTTTACGACATAGCTTCTCAGCTCTTTGAAAGTCCTTTAAAAAAACTTTATTTCACTAATGCAGACACGAATCATAGAATCATAGAAACATAGAATCCCTAGTTTGGAAAAGACATTTGAGATCATCAAGTCCAACTGTACCTGTTCCACTACTAAATCATATCCTTAAGCGCTTCATCTACCTGTCTTTTAAATACCTCCAGAGCTGGTAACTCAATCACCACCCTGGGCAGCATGTCCCAGTGTCCAATAACCTTTTCAGTAAAGAAGTTTTTCCTAATGTCCAATCTGAACCTCCCCTGGCACAGCTTGAGGCCATTTCCTTTCATCCTATCACCTATCACTTGGTTGAAGAGACCAACACTTTCATCTCTACAACTTCCTTTCAGGTAGTTGTAGACCATGATAAGGTCTCCCCTCAGCCTTCTCTTCTCTATGCTAAACAACCCCAGCTCCCTCAGCTGCTCCTCATAAGACTTCAATGAAAATAGAGCATTTATAATTTGGCTTTTTAGCTGCAATGAGCTCCAGTAAGTGGACGTTCTCAGCAACATTGAAGAATATGCAGTATCAAATTCAGAGATGCAAGTATTGTGATGCAGCATAGATTTCTTGTTACCCCAAGTTACTTATATTGTACTGTAATTAAATGCTATAGTATTGTATGCACTCTCTTAATCCTGCTTTCCCTCAGTATATCTGACTCTGTGGTATTATAATCTGAATACTAAAACGTCATAAGGAGGCAAAAGTTAAATTAATCAGGAGCTGTATGAACTTTATACCTAAATGTAGATAGGGGAGGAAATGAGACATCAAAACTCTAGGGAAAACAACTGAAGAACTGGTAGGAACCACGCCAAAATGTTGTGAGTCTACTGTTACAACAGCACTTTACAGAGAGATGAAATGTAAAGAAGATCAGAAGTACCCCTAGAGAGGATAAAAAATTGATGACAGAAACTTCCCATCTCTAATGCTGTGGAATAAAAACTGGGTACATACCCACTTCTATGCATGCCAAGCCCACATATTTGATCTTGGCATGCACAGAGATGTTCTATGTAACCCTTGACTTATGCTCAAAGATCATAGTCTGTCAAAACACCCTGCAGTTGTAGCTACTACTGTTTGTAGCCACACCCTTCCTGCAACACATACATGCAGGTCAGGAGGAGACTGCTGACAGGTTGTCCAGGGCAGCAGGTTGTTAACCTCAATTTCTTATTATTTTAGATGTCCAGGATGAAGTAAATCCAATGGATTAAATATTGGCCTTTTGATATTTTTGCTTGCATCCTTTTATAATCTACTAAAGCAAAGGAAAACATTTTCCTTTCTAATTAACAACACAGTTGTACAAATTGTGAATATGGTAGAGATGAGCTTCTAAAGTTATCATTTAGGATCGACTTTGTCAGGGAATTCTCTCAGACTGTTAAAAACCTTGGCTGAGCATTGTTTGCGTTTCTTTTAATTGCTTGTGATGGGTGTTATTTTTCGAACTACCTTTAGTATATGTTGGCTGGGATTTCAGGGAGAATAATGATATCCAGCATACCCTTAAGGTGTGAATGAAACCTATTAGAACCAAAGATAGGGGTAACTGCAAGTTTTTTGAGTATGAGCCAAACTCCCTGTCAGTGTAGATGGGCATCTGTTCCATTTACAGGTTGGATCTTTATGGAAGGGAATCTTCAATTTTATTAATTTCATACCCCCAAAATCCCCCCACCCCTTCTTCAACTGTAACTGTTTCTAGTTACATTTGTAACTTGATTTAATGGCTTTGGGTGTAAAATGAATGAGCAAATTGCTTTATCTGATTCATAGAGTGATGTTTACAGACATCTACATTTTAGGGAGATAATTTGTTTTGCTGACCAAAAGTCTATTGGCCCGTCAGGGATCTAAGCAGTCAGACAGGGATTTTTCAGATCAGTCTGAAGAGCTGAGTGGTGTAAATTGCCCTGGAGTTACAGTTTAGCTGATTAAATGCTGATTTGTCCGTAGGCTCTGACTCCTAATGTTGCAGTGGCAAACCAATTTCCTGCTTGTTCTATATCACCATGGCTCCATTAAAATCAATGTCTAGTTAAGACACTTTAACTTAGTACTGATCTGGGCCAACATTTTTATAAGTGAATCATACAATCTCTTGGGTGGAAAAAAACTTTGAGATTGATTCCAACCACATCTGTACAGTACTAAACCTTATCCCTAAGCACTTCATCTACCCATTTTTTAAATACCTCCAGGGGTGGTTCTAGTGCCCAATAATCCCAGTTAATTATACATGGATATGAGCTAGTTTACATTGTTGATGAATGCAACCCTGATTCCAATGTGTATTTCCAAATATATTACCATATTTTCTTCCTTCTCTTCCACAAAGAGCTGTTACAATTTCTTTTCACTATTAGGAAGTAATCCATCAGCACCTATGGCAATCAAAACAGCAGGCTAAAAATGACTATAAATTTTTGCAGTACTAGAGTTTTCATAGTGTGCCATGTAAATGTATTTAAAACAACAGACTGCTCTTGAAATGTGGGGGGTTTCCCATCAAATTCCCTGGGAAGCTCACATGGAAATCAGTCAATCTCTCCTATCATTACCACAGTCATTTAACAGTATTGCAGGGTTGTGAGAATCAGTAGTTTGAGTTCTCAAGTTCTGAGTTAAAATACCATGAAATTTTAGTCTTTTTTTTTTTTAAATAAAAGTCACTGTATTTCAGCCGTATCCATGATCTTGTAGAAGACTGAGCAACATACATAGGAGCATGCATTAAATTGTAACAGGGTAATCCAATATGCTAAAGTGCAAGAGAAAGAGAAATAAACCTTAATGAAAACTCTGTCTGAAACTCATTTCATGGATCAGTAAAATTAATGTAAGTACAAAATATTTGGCCTAGAATATTGGTTATTTGTTTGCTAGTTTGGAGAATTTCTGAATGCAATGCAGCGTTGGATATACCCTGGAAAACAGAAGTCAATACAGAGCAGACTAGTTGTATCATTTATTTTAAAACAGCTGGGCAGAGCATTCTGAAAAGGATCTACATCAAATGCTAGTACTAAAGTAAATCAATTTTTTATACAGCAGAGTTTTTACTTCATCAAGGAAATTTTGCCTGGCCATGCAAAAATTCTACAGTTGACTTGAATAACTAATAAACACACTCCATCACCTGTAAAATTCATTATCTGACAAAAAACTTACCTTAGCAGAAAGTTGAGTTCCTGTTATCTGTTGGTCTCCTTCTACACATTTATCTCTTCTCTCTCCACTGACTAAGAGGACCCTAGAAGAATTCAACAACAGGCCCAGCATATATTCTAAAAGAAGATGTGATAATATTTTCATTTATGTAATTAAAATATAAGCGTATTTTCTTTTTTTAATTTCCATGGCTCAGAAGAGGGTTGATCTTCCAAGTTGATAGCTAAAACTTTCAACATAGATAGAGACACAATTACACTGAAATGATAGAAAATGAAATCTAGTTTTGTTTGTAAATCTTAATCGAGAACAGCAGGCTTAATTTCCAGATCTCATTGACTATCCTAAACATACATTAGGGCTTTGTTTTGGTGGAATAGAGAGGAATGGACCTACAGATGAGTGGTTATGAAAGTGCAGCAAAAGTGCGCTGTTGTAAAGCAACACTCAGAGCAAAACCTTAGAATGTATCCTGCATAGAAAGATGCCTAAGGAGTTCAGTACAGAGTATCACAAATAAAAAAGAAATCCTATTTAAATAAATATGTGCATTTCTTTCCAGAATTACAAAGTGTGTAGGTGTCAAATAGTAGAAAGAGACAAGTCAATGTTATGCTATCTTTCTAGAATAAAAAAAAATAAAAAGTCAATGCCTAAATTTATTAGAAAATATCTACTACCTTTATACTGCAGTGTACAGTCTTGTTTTCTGAAGTCTTATTCAGTTATTACAGCAAATTTGCAGTTCCAGGGCTACCACACACCAAGGTTTCCATATACTTCAGACCTTTTCCCTGTAAAAAAGAGAGAGTACACAATTATCTGGGTATCCAGAACAGGTAATTGGCATGTTTGAATTCTAAAGAAATGGACACCAGGCATTCACAATGAGTTGAAAAGTCCTCGGTGTGTCAGACTGTCTTGGTATACAGTATCACATACACCCTTATATATTCTTTTCTTGGAAACCTTTGTTAAACATGACAGCTGAGTCAAATTCACAATGCACCAACATTGCCATTTTAATTCTTTATTTTTTCAATAATTTATATGAGTTACAGCATAGGTCAGACAGTAAGGAGGGAAACCAATCAACTGCTGAATTATTAGGAATAAAAAGGAAAAGTTTATTCTACAAAATTATTATGTTTTAACTGTCATTCAAAAATATTGGTGCGATACCATGTAAATCTGAAAGGTAAAGTTTGTTTACAAAGGACAGGTAGGGACAGAGAAAAAAAATCTTTGATATTGAGGATTTTTTTTAAATGAGCTGAAATGAAGAAGGCATTGCACCCAATCTGAAAATATTTTGAAAAGGAAATAGAAAAGATACACTAACAGGAATCTAAAACAGAGAAACCAGGAGAATTTTTCATGAGTAACTGAGATATCGCTTGTGACCTAGTTGGCTGTTCCAACTATTTAGATATCTCAAACACAGCAGATACAGATCAAAGGCTGTCCATAAAGTTTCTGGAATAGTTTGATGATAGAGTTTTGAAAAAAAGAGGGTAAGGTAAAGAGTTACAAGGAAGGTTCTATGTTATCACTATATCTGACATCCGAAATGAGAGTGTTTTTTCCTAAGTATGAGTTAACATCTGAAGATGGATTGTAAATCCTGTAAAGGTGACCACAAAGTGACAGAGCTTACGATTCTTAGGAAAAGAGATAAAGTGAATAGGAAAATTCAAAACGTAGTGTTTCAAGATGAGCTCAAACGAGCTCAAAACTTATTGTGCAAACTTCATAGGAGGCATGGGAAGGCTTATTCAGGAGGAGTGGTTACTCTCCGAGAAATAATGCTAAAGCTATAAATTTGAACTACCCCAAAGAAGAGGAAGGACAAGCATAGTAAGAACAAAAATGTAAATTCTTCATTGACTTCATACACTAGAAGGGAGCACATAACAAATGAAAACAAATTGTTGTTATTGAAGCAGATATAAAATAGCACAAAAACATACAGACATGCAAAGGCCAAGTCAGAAATGTCAAGGTACAAAATGCCAGTAATCAAACTGAAAGGTAACAGGTCAAATTAAGCACAACAGGAAAGCATTCTAATTATCTAGATTAAAAAATAATGAAGTGTTATCATATTTAAAAAGGGAAAGTTGCTAAAAACTAGGGCTAGAAAGTTGGAAAGTGTTTTGGTTTTTGGCATTAGTTTACATTAAGAAGACATTTATAAACAAGTGGCTAACACAGTAAGATAAGATAGTAGTTCCATAGATTGCAAGAAAACAAAACCAATATTGCAAGAATCTGGGAGACAAGGGTATAAGGTGCAGGTGATATGGATATGTCAAGAACAAATCACTTCAAATCAGCCTAATTACCAAGTGCATCAGAGGATACAGGTACTGGCAATAAAAATGGTTCTGACCATTAAAAAAGTTCTGACCACTAAAAAAGAGGTTTAGCACAAAGAAAAAAATCATTAACACCATGTGGAATGAATACTCTCAGAAGCTTAATTGTAGAAATCCAGGCTGAAGGAAAACTTGTTGGGCAGCAGCTCCTAAAAAGAAAGTCTAGGGGTTACATAAGTTTTTTAATGTGTTAACAAGTTCAAGAAATCCGAACATCATCCTGTGAGGATAGCCCAAAGGATGTAACAATTCCTCTCTCTGTTCAGAACTAGAAAACTCTGCCAAGTTTTGAGCTGTCATCTAAGAAAAAATAATGAATCTCTTCAGTGAAGTTCAGAAGAGAGCAGTGAGAATAATCAGACACCATAACTCAAAAGAGATCTAACTGGATAAAGCCTGTCCAGCTTTGAGAGAAAAGGTAGAACAATCAATGTTCTCAAAGCATGTAGCAGAAATCAAAGAGAAAATGAAATAGTATTTTCTCCTTTCCAAGACAGAAAAAGAAGGATAACATAGTAAGATCAAGGTTAGATTTCAGGGCAGATTGCATAGAGAAAGAAAAGGACAGCAAAGCATAGATTAAATTGGAAGTTTTCATCTTTACAGGTTTCCAGCAACAGGCCAGATTAGTATCTGCCAGAAAGACAATAAGTATGCCTAGAGAAGTGGACTAATAGTCCTCTTCTATTCCATTTGCCTTTTACTTTGTTTTACTGAAACTGAACCTCAGCCTTTAACACCTAGTCTGGTAATGAAACAATTTTAAAAACACCTGAGGTTCAACCTCTGTTCTACCTCTAAATGCAAAGTAAAACTCTTGTCAGAGCACATCTTTTCTAGCAACATTGCTTAACAGTGAACTGATTTGCTTCTGTTGCAATAACTAGATTAAGAATTTGATTCTACTAAAATGTAGGAACAATTCATCTGCTTTTGGTGTTTATTAACAACGTAACCAAATGCCTGAAAACATTCACCTTATGTTCTTGAAGTCCAGTTAAGTTTTTACCTAGTTCTTGTTGTTTGTCTTTTCCAGGTTTCCACATTTCTTACATTGTCTATCAACACTAACAACAACTTTAACACAGTGAGAGTATCAGGTATCTACAGTTTGTGTTTAGAATTGATTTTTTTTTAATATATGTACATAACTGTATAACTTCTAATTTTTCAACTTCAACACTCAAAAAAGTGTAACACTTTATAAGGATAAAATGGAAAGACAGTTTTATACTTTTGTTCATGTTTTTAGAAGGATAAGCACACATTTCTGCTGGGACCACTGGAAATCTGTGATTGGAAATTACACTAGAAATCATCAATGACTGGAATCATCACCTATTCCAAAAGTGAAGATTGGCTTCCTAGATATCCAACACTGTGGTATTGAAATCAGCAGAGCTCTTCCTTCCTAAAACTAACGTAGCACTGTAGAGTCAGAATGATTCACAAAAAAGGATTTACCACTCACCAGCAATGCCTGAAACAGCTTTAGTATTAGTAACTCTGACAATTCATTATTCCTCAGCCAGGTTTGCATAGGATAAGGACAATCATATTGGTATGATATGTTATTGCACCATTAAATATATGTGAAACATCCATCACTGGCCATCGCTAGAACAGGATATGGAAATCACTGAATCATTACTGTGTCCTGGAAGAACATTTGTTATGTGCCCAAGGTCTCAAGAACGAGACCTTCAGTGAACACATGCATACATAACAATAAACTCAGAAGTAAATGCTTGTAGAGGTGGCACAGAAGAAAAGTGACAGTTTTGGTGACAAATATCCACTCTTTACTAAAATGTCAGTATGTTTATAAACATAACAAACTATCTTCAGTACAGCCTTCTATTATAAAGCAGTTTTTACTTAGGTACATAAACCAGAAGTAGTGAAAACTATGTTGCTGAAATGTGTTGTAACACATCACAGAATGTGTTACTGTGCAATGCTACAGAGTGATCTCTGACTTCTATTGTGGAATCGCTAGTGATATTATTTAAAAGCTTGATTTCCCATCTTAATTCCAGCTTTAGATTCATTCAGTGTTTTTCTGTGGTCTCAACAACTTCTGATGTGTTGTAGAAGCAATCTTACAGTTTTGTGATGTCCTATAACAAATCATAGTAGTATCGTAAGAAACATTAATTGTCAGTGCTTGACAAAAAGAGTAGACTTTATTGATTAGATAGGCTCTGTTAGTGGATTTCTGTTGTTTAGGGCAGAAGTAAGAAGAAAACATTTTTGTACTAAAAGTGTTATTAAAAAACAACAAAAAAACAAAACAAAAAAAATCTTGTTCTGAATAAAGATTTACAGTATCAGCTACCTCATTTTAAGCTATTACAATTCATTTTAGGTCAAGTAGTACTTTATGTCAGTTCAGATTTCACTAAAGAACTAAAGAGCTGTTTGTTGTCAGAGACCTTTTCCCCCTTTAAATTTTCTCAGTTTCAGTATCCCACCTCAGAACTTTTACAGTGCAGAACAGCTGACATTTTCAAAAGTAGTTCCTATTGGATTTACTCAGTTAACACAGATTAGTTGTATCAAAATAACTTTGAAAATCTGGATCAACAATGTCTTTTACAAACTATTTACTTGCTCACTTATAGCAGAAATACTTACCCCTCTACCCACATTCTTCACATCACCTGACTGTTCTTGAGTGGTGGAAGCAGATGTTGAATTTTTCAGGCAGTTAGATAAATGTTCTGGGATCTCCTAAATCAAAGCAAAGTGAATGTGCTTAGTCCATAGGTTCACTGAATGTATTTTGCTAAAGCTGAGGATTTTGCCAAACGAGTGAATCTTAACTGTTAAGTACTACTAACAACCTAATTTTGCTGAAATTTGCTCACACTTTCAGAGGGACATTCCTAGCACCAACTCTCTACATTGGTGCAAGTTAGATACAGACTGGCTAGATAGTTCAATATTTATTTAATTTTGTCACGGAAGAACAGTGTGTCTGTGGCAGGTTTAAGCTGTTCCTATGGGCTTTCCTAGGAGTCAAAGCCAGTCTTGCTTCTTTTTCCATTAATGAGTCTTACAAACTACTTAAATCTTGTGGTGAAATATCTGCAATTTCCTACCTTGCTGTTTCATGTTCCTTCCTGTGCATATCGCATTCCTAACTTCTGAAGCAGCATAAAAGATAGTTAGACAACATTACATTGAGAAACTTAGTTTTTCTTCCGATCTTTCACTTGCCTCTGGCTGTGATTGCTAAAACTGCAGCTTAAAATCAGGATCAGAAAGATTTTGTTTGATTTTCACATTTAGATTTTATAAATGTTCTAAAATGATTAACAAATTGATATATGTTTCCACATGATGTCTCATTATTTTTCTAAGCTCTTTTCCCATAGGAATTGGAGATGAAAATAATAAATGAGGTACTCTTCAAATTGATTTCCAATTTCAAAAAAAGTTTCCAGCTAATAAGTTCCAAATGAAAATAGTTTTGCTGTTAAATCCTTGGATTTAGCTGACATACGCGCTTCTAAAGAAATGAAATCAATTGTACAAGTATCAAGACCTTACAATTTTGTTACAGAATTTGTCCTCCAGTTCCAAAGTGTTGTTTCTAACCGCAAGTTATCAGTCATCTGCTTACTAGGCAGACACAAATAAAATAAAAGAGAATGTAATCTTGAAACTAGAAGCATCCCAGTTCTACTTATCTGAGGATGATTTTTTTCCAGCATATTTATTTCTCTTATCTTACTCTCATTTTTTTCCCATTACTGATCCTAAATATTTTCAAATTTGATTCATGGATTTCCACATGGCAAAGTATTTGGGCTTGCATAAAGCCTCATTAAAGTCAACAGATGTCCCTGGGCATACTAGATTCTTCTACAATAAGCTCCTTTCTGGGTTAGTTTCTTGGATCAAATACCAGTATTTTCAATTTTCATTTATGTAAAAGTGGCACAATTTCCAGAAGGTCTGGCAACCAAACACACCCATGAAAGTAGATGTGAACAGCAAATGATTTTGAAAAAGTGGACGTTATATGTCTGCACAATCACCAGTAAAGTAAAAGTCTGAGTGCTGCTGCTCGTTCTGATATCTGCACTTTAGGAGGAAGATTAACAGACTGAAGGGAGATCACAGAACAACTCCAAGACTTAACTGATATACAAATGCAAGAAGGAGATATAGTTAAGGAAGCAAGTTCATTTACTTCATCAAATAGGAAGCCTGGAACATTATTCAATTAAAATATTGGAATTTTTCCAAGAAAATGCAATACTACACTTTTTAAACAATATAAAACCAGTACTTTAATAGACAAAACTTGCTTTTAAATTCTGAGTACTAAATCTACGCAAATTTATGTTAAAAATAAAGGTAGACATATGTCATTGGGAGAGTGGTTATTGAGCCAATATTCAAAATAAATTACTGAGGTGAAGAACAGTTATCTATTTTAGGACAACTTCATTTCAAGACAGAATGTATTTCCTTAAAATATATTTTAGCCAAACTGAAATGTGACAGGTTAACACAAGTGTAATTGGAGGAAACTGTGTGGCATGTGGTTCTATCATCAGATCAGATGGACATGTCTGCATTTTAGAGTATACAAATCTGTGAAAAGCTCTCAGTAGAAAATCACAGGTGTCATATCCCTACTTTTGAAAATTTGCTCTTTAGGTATAATGAGTGATAAGATATAAATCACATTTCAGAAGAAAATAGTAGAATGACATTTGGGATACTAAACAAGTAAATTTTAGTGATAATTATATCATTTGTGTCTAGGTACCTAAATAGAGCACTTTTTGTTAATGCATTCTTTTTACAATTGAAATATATTTTGAAGGAAAAAAATCATGATTAAGTTTAGTTACATGAACTGAATGCCCTGAAATGTTTTGAGGTGATAACAGTGAGAGGAAGCTTGACATTTACTCCTTCCTCCATGGCATGTGGAGTCACATTAAACCTCCCCATAAATCAGCTAGCCTTGGGGCTACTTGAGAGGCACAACCCACATCAGAGAAGGGCTGCTTCAGAACAGGAGGCAAGGTCTGTGAAGACAGGTAATACTTTTATAAGACGAGCTTAGGCTTGGAGTGAATTCACTCTTCTGTAGAAACTGCCAGTGAGGAAGTCAATTAATACCTGTTGTGATGATGGTTTCTGTGCAGTGGAGAGCCAATGGATCTCTACTTTTTGCCTCTCAAGTCTCCTTCCCCTCCTGCCCACCTTTTCCCAGTAATAAACTTCAGGGCAGTTAAAATAATGGTCATGCAGCTTAAGAGCTTTCTGTGATGTATGATGGGGAAAGGTTAAATCCCCTGTGGACTACAGCCAATCAAATTCCCAAAATAATTTTTGGGATAGGAACAGCCAGATTTTCAGTTTCTATTTGTCTTAGGAACCATATAGCAAGCAGTTTCAGGAAGTAATTGTAAATGCAAATATCCTGACTGATGTTTATTATTCATGCCAGGGTTGTGTATTGCTAGTGAAATGGGTGCTAATATGAGACATTTTTAAAAGTTCAACAGAGTTAATAGTCAGCTATTACAGTTCACGTGAAATGGAACATTTTCTTATCAATCAACGTCAACACTAAAAGAAGCTGGTTTAATTTGCTACTGCAGAGAATATTGTCTTGTGTTTCTTTTAAAAGCTTTCATTTTATCGAATACATTATTTTGATTCTATAAGTGACACAGAAATGAGAAAGTCGTAATTCTTGTTGAATTCATTGTATCTAAGTGTGGAAAAGCATCTTGGTCAAACATTTGCTGGTGTAGGCTCACTAACATCAGCAGGGCCACACCAAAAGCTAATCCTGCCTGATGAGACTTCCCTATGAGCCCATGAATGGAAACTATTTTGCCAGCTTTATAAAGGTCTTTGTCCGAGATTGTACTGTGCATTCATAAACCATGAGAGAAGAACAATTAATTTTTTTGCTGTTCGGCAGACCTATGTTGGTTCTTGTGTTTATAATCTTGCAGCTCTGAGGAAATATTGCCACTGTATGTGGGCATTGCACACGCTTGACAGCCGTGGCCAGAGAAGCAGCCAAAGCCCCATCTGTTTAAGCAAAGCGTCCATCCAAAGATGGAGGATGCTCCTAAAAGGAGGTATGAAACGGGGGCAACAATAGTTTGGTGGGTCTGTTGACTTAACAGAAAACACTTTAGAAGAAGTACAATATTCAAGAATAATAATTTTCATCCAGAAGTTCGCATAGCTATTTCCTATCTTTATCCTTGGCAAAAGAAAGAACATTAATTCGTAACTCTTAGATTCCTCCATGGATTTCTAATCCTCTTCATTCATTCCCCTTAGCCCCAGAGAATCTGAAAGAGTCTCATGATTTCTTCTGAACACGTAAATGATTGTTCCTGCATTATTAAGAAAACTACAGCCAAAAGGGCTGGTGAATAAATGGGTTGAAGTGAATGATATACTCTTGCATCCTTTCCAGAGATCCTAGGAGAAGAAGATGGACTAGAGAGATAAAAAGGAAAATATTTCAGAAAATTAAGTGCAGAATAGGCAAATTGCCAGTGCAAATTATGTTTTATTGAGCATAAAATTGCACTATTGTTATTAGAACTGATTCAAAAATGCAGAGCAAAATATTTTCCACTGTGAGCACAATGGTGATGTGGAATGAATCATCATTTTTCACAAAAATGTTTACTCTAGGGATCGTGTACCACAAAGAATGGTGAGATAATTTGTTTTCCTGGAGGCCAGGATATTTCCTAACCCACTGATGCTGGTTTTTTCAGGAATTCAAGTGAGCTTTTCATTATTGTTTCACATCTCCCATAGGGTTCACTCTGACACATTGGCCCCACCCCCTATAAGAGTCATCCCTATGAATGCTACCATCACATTCTTATGAAGTCTTTCCAGAAGGAGGAGAATAAAACTCACCTTTGCTATTGTTTCAGGTTGCATCATTTTGGGGGGAAGACGATCAATACAGATTGCAATTCAGAATTTTGCTTTGTCCAGACACTTTCATCTCCCTTAAATAGATAAAAAAACATAATTTAGTCCTAATCATAAAAAAAGATCAGAGTTTAAAAAAAAAACCAAACACATATCATAGAACAGGCTTTTTTTTTGGCAAAATAAGTCTGAATTCTTCTTTGAAATAAGAATGTCATTAAAATCTACACCACAATAGTTTATTCTTTACTTGCTTCAGATTAAAGAATGTGCTCAGTATTAATGTCATAGAAGTCAATAAAAGTCCCTTTTCTTTCCCTACATCTCATCCCACCCATCCACAGTTTTGGATATTGACACTTTGCAAAACTCTATTCAAACCAGACACTGAGTTTCTTTCACACATAGAAAAAACTTTGTATAACCTCCTTGGGAAAAAGTGTGGTTTTCTTTCTCATAGCAGTTGTTCGGATGTAGAGAAGGAGCACAACATAGGTGGCTCGTTAAGACACAGAGTGCTCCACTCTCCTCAGCACCTTTGTGCCATCAGTATCAGCCATCCATCAGATGTCAGCTTGTATAGCAACTGGACATTGCTACTCTGCTTTAAAGAGAAAAGCAGAGCAGCTTGTCAAGCTCCCTGGGAACAGGGTTGCAGACAGGGAGGCAACAGCAAGAGCTAGTCTCAAACAGCACAATGACAATGAGCTCCAGCATAATCTTAAACTGAGTCATCCTGCAGGTTTCATATTCATATCTCACTCTGCAACTCTTCTTCAGTTTTGTAAAAAACTGTTATAACTATGACCTACTAAGTCTATTGTTTAAGATTATATGTCACAGATGGCTTCTTTTTAAGAAGAGTGAACAGCAAGTTTTGCTTACTTGCCTAGTGACTGCAAAAATAAGCAAAGAGGATACAGTGAAGGAAATCATAAATATTCACAGTCCTTTATGAGTGATTCTTTTTGAAGCTGAAAACAAGCAGAAATGAAGGGAAATGCTTCCACTCCTTCTTGTTTTGGAAATAAGGGATATTTTGGCTAGATCATGACTAGGATATAACTGACTACTTATTTCATTTGTTGATATAGACAAATGAAAGAGCTAACTGAATATTGAATATGCTTTCTGCTAACAGACAAAATAATTAAACTGGTAAGGATTTAAATACTTAAAAAAATAATGCCAGTTCTCATTGAAGGACCAGTAGTAACTAAGCTTACTAAGAAAACAGATTTTCAATTTCTCCTGCTAGGAATATTCTATAGATTATGTGCTGCATCATTTCTATTAGAAATTTCTTCTCCCTGTATTTAAGGCCTGTCCCACTCTGATGCCATTTGAGAGCACAGTTCTTTCTCCCTCAGGAAACCACCAGAAGACAGAAAAATTCCATTCTGTTGAGGAATTAACTTTCTCCCATGGGAAAAAAATGGGCTCAGGAGAACCAAAACAACAAATAAGCTAATTCTACTGCAGCTTCTGCTGAGAAGACAGGCAGAAATCACTTAGGACTCAGACTGGTCAAGAATAAAATACTCTGCGTGTCACTAAGCTTGAAAATACTGCAGTTACCCACAGTAACACGGACCAGTTTTGGAGAGAGGATCTTTTTAAAGGGATAAAACTAGAATACTTAATTAAATAACTCAGAAGAACTCTGCAAGGAGATCATTAGCATAATTTCTTAATTAAGTAGTCTTTTTCCAAAGAATTGGAAATACATTATCTCTGAGGGTACTAAAGATTCAAGACAAAAAAAAAATTATAAAAATCACAGTAAAATTCAGTGACAATGTACTAATCCCAAGAAACTGTTCTAAAACCACATTCACGAATAAACAAGCTAATAAATTGCCTACATTTATCCTTTATTTATAAGCTGCATTTGGTAAGGTAAAAAAAAAAAAGAAAAAAAAAAGCTTTTTGATACATATAGGACATAAACCAGCATGGTTATTTCTAATTTTAATAGAATTATATTTTTAGTTCACAACCAGAACGAAAGACCTAAACGTTAATATTTGGCTTGATTTTTTTTTTAGTTCAGCACTGTTTCTGCATACATATAAACATACCTGTCCAGTTCAAAGTCCTTTTAGGACAACTATTACGAATTAAAAAACAAAGTGTGCATGATTTTAAGAACAGTTAATTTTTCTTATTAATTACGTGTATTTTACTCAGTAAAAGAAGCTATTTGTATAGATCCCAGATTCTGGACAGTTTGACTGTGAAAAAATGGCTTTAAGATGTACTGAAATGAACAATGAAAAGAGTTTACAGTAAAAAAAAAATATATAAATAAAACAGACTTTCACTTTTTCTGTTGTTTCTCAGAGGCAAATAGCATTCAAAGGAATTCCCAGAATATGCTGGTGGTGCAGTCCTCCTAGCCCTTTCATCTGGCTCCTGGGAATGGATCTATCAAAACTTTTCCACAGGCCAGCATGACTCTCCAAGCCTTCCAGCTGGATTAATGACCTTGGTCATAACGTGCCAGTGGCTGAGGTCAACTCTGCGCCTACAGGCATCACTGCTCAGCCAAAATAGACAGATGGTCATGTAGGGTCAGGTAGTGCAGATGAATTTCACTATCAATGACAAACACTGTCAATGCAAAATAAGAAATATGTCTTTTCTAAAGGAGAAAGAGGTTTAGGAAAAAATCAGTGATAGTCTCCTGAAACCTGCTGCTCAATAAAACTCAGGCTCCTGGTTTTACTCTTCAGTTCTGTGAAATCAGCAAAATATCATTCTATTTACTGGAAATAAATTGCATGGTTGGAGCAATGCCTTCCCAGACAGGGCAAAAAACTTGGCAGTCAGAATATTTACCCGGACATGTAATTGTATGTTAAAGTTCTTCCTCACAATTTGCCATCTTTTGATTTCCCAAACTTATACAAGAAAAACATGTGCCCTGAGGTTTTCAATCTCAATATCTTAATAAATCCTCATGTAATCTAAGATTAAGTAATTATTATGAACCTGAGTGGCTTCTCTCTCTTAGTCTGCAGTATCAGAGCTATCTCACACTGGCAGAAGAGTACACAGAGAAGGGCATATAGATGAAGAACAGCCATACTGTAGGTAATATGATAAAACCTGTTATGTTGAAGTCCCTAAAACATATTATATTTGGTATATCTTCAGACAGCAAATGCCTCATACTTTCTAGAAGGCCTAAAAATTCATTAGATGTCTTTGAAAATCTTAGTAATTTGGCGTATTCCAGACTTGGGTGTAACAATTTTTGACCTTCTGAGTATTCATCTCTGTAGAACTACAGTAATCTCTTGGAGACTGTCTTCCAATAACATGAAAGATAGATCCACTACCTGCTGTTTCTTCTCATTCCTCTGTTAAATACAATTTTTTTCCACCAGTAAGTAAGCCTTCTCCAGAAGTTTTATAAACATATCCACGTTTTTTTCCTTTCACATATAAACAAGAAAATAAAAAAATCATTACATTAGTATAGTTTTCTCTCCAGCTGGTCTGGAAAGAGAATTTTGACAAAGTCTTAGTTATTGATAGCTCAGCATCTACAACAACACTAACTTGCTTTTTCTGTTAAGTCAGAACTAACATATCTTGCTGTTATTTATTATCCAGTAAGACATACTTCAAAGGCCAGTTCCTTTCTGCCATAAAGCCTCTTTCTCTCTTATGAAGATACCTTGATTTTTTTTTTAACTTCTGGATAATTTTCACTTTTGCAAATGCTTTTTCAATGAGAAAGCATTTAAAGAGTAGATGGATATGAAGACCTTTGTTTTACAAATGGAAAACTATTGCACCAAAAAATCATATCATCTTGCACCACAGCTGATAATTGCCGTATCCTTATTTCCAGAGCAGCATTTAAAAACACCTTCCTCACCCCACTGCCTCTGCTTCAAGAGCAACTTAGATCAGAGATTATACTTATACATTGGTTTATATGAAAGCATGATTATGCATTAAACATTCTCCTAAAGGCAAAATATTCCCTGCCTCAAAATTATGAAGTGTAGATACAAAAAGGAAGGAGATTTACGAGAGATCCCGAAACTCCTGTTCCATATAGCCCAGAATCCAGACTGCAGTCAGTGGCCAAAGCCTCACTGCTCTGCATCCCACCTCAAGGCTTCCAAAACAATCCCTGGCAGTGTATGATGAGAGGAATCATACCACAGGGTTCAACAACATACATTTCATATTTTGGAATTGAAAGTGATTCGATATCAGATTTATCTCTTACATAGGGGGGGTGTACTCTTTAATATTTCATGAGAAAAGCAGTGCATCATACAATTAGAACTGTGTAATAATTTAAAATGTTTCCTTTTAAAAACAAAGAAGTAATTGTATTAAGCTATTTAATAGAAGTTCAATATTTGAACAGTCTTTGGTCATTTTTATTTTGACTGTATACCAGGTGGGCTCTAATCATAGCCTTAATAGAATGTGATAGATCCTGACATCCGATATTTAATTCAAACTGAATGTGTCCCTTCTAAAGGAAGTATTCCTATCTAAAAAATACACTACATTATGTCAACATGCAAATGATAAGCCATATAGCCATAAAATGACTCATGAGTTTACTTTCATAGATCCTGCAGTAATTCAATTGCATTTAGATATTCTATTTCAAAATTTAATCTTAAATTTTAATTAAATAGCACAAGCAGTTACAAGAGAGATCAAATATGAAAGGTTTCAATTGAGATTACTACCATCTCCACTGTGACAATTGACTTAGTAGGGAATTTCTGATTACAGGTAAAGCATTTCAGTGACTGCTGAGTGTGCCTAATCTATTTCTGAAAAAAACTCACAATGAAACAAGCCCCCTCCTAGCAGAAGTGAAGTACATAAAAAATCTAATCCACTTATAAGTAGAAATTCAATAGAAAATGAGATTAACAATATTTTAAAAAATCAAAAAATATTGCAAAATATAAACTTTAGCTTGCTTGAGAATAAACCAATCTGTCTGAAAGACCTGCAGTGTCCTTGGAGGAAACTATTCACTGACATCTGACTTTGGGTCAAATGCCATTTAAAGTATTTTGGATTCATTGGTTAATAGGAAATTTTTAGCAGAAAAGGCTTGCACTGAACAGAATTGCTCTCTTTTTCTACATCTTTTGTAAGAATGGGTAAAAGACTATTACTACTCAGGGTATTGGCAAAGCAACAAAAAAACTAGAAAAATAGCTAGACTGAAAGTTTTGGTGAGTGTTGAAATGTAACACTTAACTTGAATATCAAACTTTTTTTATTTCCTTGCTGTTTGTTGCTGTTTCAGAAAAGTAAGCTCTAAGACGTCACTCTAGAAGATTTGCCATACCAGATACATCTGTAAAAGCCTAAGCTATTTGTTGGGAGTGTTATACGGACAGAATTAAGGAGAAAGGGTATTAAAATGTGATCAAGGATATACCACTGCCTGCCAGCACTCAGAAACTGGTAACTGCTGGTGCTTCATACATCCCAATAAACAGTGCCTTTGGGCAGTGGTGGTTGCTGACACTTGAGCCTTTCTACTCTCTCACCAGCTGTCTGGGTGCAGGAGTCACAGACCAGCTCTCTGATTTGTTACAATAGAAATGCCTGACAACCTACCCAGCATGCCACAATTTATTCTTTGTGAAATATGGCCTTGAGTTCATAGTAACACATTCTGTTCAGAGTGAATATGCTTTCACATATAACATAACTAATCAAGACTTGTAAGATTTATTAGAAGGCAGAAAATGGTTCTTTTCTGTACTAATATCACTGGATATTAAACTTTCTCTGAGTCTTATATCATGTATGATGTTTTTCTATTAGCTTAAGAAGAGGGTTGACTGTAATAGAGATGCATTTTTAACAGTGCTATGAAAAAGGTAGGTTCAGGGATTTTGAAATAATGTGAATTAACATTAATTGTATCACAAATTCAGTAACATCTTTTTGCTCTTGATGTTCACTTAGTGTTGCATCTTCAGGATTAGGAGAAAAATGCATTTGAATCCCACAATAACTGTTTAATCACCCCATCTTTTATATGATGTGCTGACAGGAAACACTGCAGACAAGAGCAGAAAGAAATGCATTAAAAGAAATAAGAGCACACATTTTCCTGGGAAGGATTGAAACAAAAATCACAGAAGCGGATCTGGCAACAGCACTGATCAAGGAAGAGAGAGATAATGTAGCAAGAGAGTCTTGTTAAAAACCATTGCTATGGATAGGAGCTTTTGCGTTTGCTTCAGTGGGTTTGCATCCATTCCATATAGGGAGGCACTGTACTTTAGAGGGAAAAGAGACTACACCAGGTTAAGGGCATGAAGCCAATTTTTCCTCCATTCCCTCAACATAAATCCAGATTACCTCATGGAAGATTTACAGTGATAGGCTGGTGAGAAACATTTGATCTACAAATTAAAAGTTATTAACCTGACATGAAGAAAAGATGAAGGAAAGATGTAGATCTACAGTGTGTCCTAAAGGACAGAAAACAGTATTTTAGGTAAAAGTAAAAAGAAAGCTATCAACATTCACTGGAAAGGAAATGTTAAGTATCGCTAAATAGAAGAAGCAAAGCACTCAGTAAATTTTGTAAAGTTTCTCAACACAGAGTAAGAGGAAATATGAATATTTCTAAAGGCAAACAAAAAAGAAGAGCATAAAAATGAATAATTTAGGAACAAAACTGAAGAAAGATGAGTCTCTGTCTTATTTCACACTTCATTCTTTAGTGAATCTTTCTTGATTTTCTTCTTCATTTGCACTCCACTTTTTTTTCTCTCTTTTTGGAAAAAAATGGCTGCAGATTGTCTATACCAGATCAGGAGAAGCAACAAGCCCATTCACCAGAGAAGAGAGACACACAGTGACAGAAAAATATCTACTTTGCCCTTTTAACTAGGGACATTTGCTTGGTAAGAGATATCTCAATGCCATAGTAAGTTTTGTTGACAATTCAATAGTCAGTTAGCACATTAAGGAAATATTTGGCATTATTAGAAACTATCATTGAATTTCCTTATTATGAAAGAAGAAAGGATCACTTTTGCTGTAAAATGCTAATGAGGTTAATGTAAATACCTTTATTTTATTAAAAAAAAAATACCTAGAGAGGCAAAAAAGGTCCTGGAGGCACTGCACTTTAAAATTACTTACATTTGTTCATTGAATCTTGGCATTTTCCTCCCAATCTTCCTCTATATACTGTATTCACTATAGACTTTGTTTCTAATGTCTTGGCACTCATAGAAAAATTAGGTCTGTTTTTCTACTGGGCTTTTGGCAATACATCTATGAGTTGTAATAGCACTGTCTTCCATGATTATGTCAGTAGTGGTGATTTTAGTCATAAACAGATTTTTGTAAATAAATATGTAAATAATAGAAGTATTCATATAAATTCTTTGACTAAATTAGTCTGACAAAGCCACCTTTTCTATTGTAATAAAATTGTGATATAAAATCATTAGTACAGAGTCTGAAAAAATCTTAATGCTAAGTGAAAAGAGCATGGTTTCTACTAAGCTAGTGGCATGATTCTTCATCTACCCAGAAATAAAGAAAAGGGAAATATTAACATCTCAGTTACTGTGGATTTTATGTTCATCTTCTATATGTAGCATAATAGTAATTATCCATTAATATTTAGATCCAATATGGGTCACCATCAAATGTTTTGAGATCTTTTGACATGAGGACATGTCTTGAGACATTGCTCTGGCTCCCCTCCTAGCTGGATATCCTAGGGCACCAGAGGACAAACTGACACAGAACTCCTGTAGTGTTTGGGAAAATAGCAAATGATTTTACAACAAAATGAAGATTTGTATGGACTGTTTCTTTTTCTGCATGGGTTTTCTGTTGCTTATGAGATTTCCTGATATACACCTTAGTTGGGGCACCACAGGTATGAGATAGGACTTCTGTGAAACCCTTTTGAAAAAGAATAACATACAGATGACATAAGAATGATATTAAAAATTAATGTCAGTCTAGATGTTCTCTGTGTACATGTGCCACCTTTCTAAGCATTTAAATGGACATGTTTTTTAAACTGTCATGGGAATATAAACACAAAATTCTTCCTATTAGATAACTCTCTTAACTGCCTTGAGGAATGCTTTTTTTTCACTGAGAATATTACTGGCAAACCTAACCATTCAAAAATTAAAAGACCCTGATCTCATGAAATAGTTTTCAAATCGTCCAGAAGTTTTCTTCTTTCTGTGATTTACTGCAGCCATGAAAGCTTGTTTTTTTTCAAGACTTCATCCCTAACTTCAAGAACTACATTTTCTAAGGCCAGGGAGAGGCAAGGGTCTGAAGAGAGAAAAAAATTAACAAAGTGAAGATTAAAGCTTGGCCATCTGATTTTAGAAGCTGAATCTCAAAGTAAAGCATAACATAAAACTGTTAAAATTACACGCTAGTACAATAGACTTCCTCCATAACAGCTATTCTTCACAATTACTAAATTAATTCACTTTTGTGTCTTAAATCAAACTGTGAACTCCTCAGGGCATGGAGAAATTATTTTTCTGTACAACGCTGAATATAGAAGAGGCAAATTATAACTGGAATTCTTCAGCTCTTCTGTAATCAAAATTAAAACCATGGTTAGAAATGCACTAAGATAAAAAGGAACAAAAAGTCCAGTAAATACTACTGAATGTTTCTATTATCCTGTGGCAGTAAATGTTTGCTGCTCATTTTTTACAGATACCGCAAAGAAAAAAGAGTGAAGACTTCAGTGTGTATGTTCTCTTTCATGAAACCAAGGACAAAACGTGATACCAGACCTGAACTGAAATTGAAAGGAACTCGTTAGAATCAGCCTGAAGGATCACCCTGAAGTATTGTGAAACTTCACAGAATGTAAAGGCAAATGAATTTTTAGTCATACAGTGTGTTAATTTTTTTGAGGGCAATAAGTCAAATGAAAATAGTATCTCAGCTGTCAAAGATCAGGGCTTAACCAGTTAATGCCTGAGGAAGTAGGTGTCTGCCAGACAGAAATGCTGGAATTAATCTTAACAGAATAGTAGACAAACTCACATATTAGCTACTTCCCCATGACAAGTGAATAAAGGCTTTTGCATGCTGTACTGACTACAAATAAGACAAATCTATCCATTAGAGGGTAGATACATTGAACATGGCTCTATTTCCCTCTAACATAGCTCTGAAATTCATCAGGCAACATAAGGCATTTATTTATCTTCCAAACATAAGGCTATAAAAATGACAGTTCTGAAAAAAAAAAATGCAAAGAAATCTCCTATCTGGCTAACATTAATGCATATCCAGCATTTGCTTTATATACATAATGCAGTGAGAAATAAATTAAATGACAGATGGCTTCTCTATCCACCCTTGTATGTTGTAGCATGGCTAGATAAACAATCTAAATCACTTGCAGAAATGTATTATGAAATCACTGTGTAGAGGTAGTTAATTACGCCTGTCAGAGAAAAAAAATGCAATTGTACTATTTATTTTGAAATTACAAACACAGCAAACTGAAATAATCATTACTAGCATAAAGTAAATCCATGTTCATCTCTGGAAGTAATCAATAAATTGATGAATCGAGTAATTGCCATTTCTTTATAGGTGAAAAAAAGTGTATCTGTAAAATTTTTCTAGAGGGTATATTAATGCTGCTGACAGACACAACAACACTAATCATTATCTTCCATTTAAGTAGACTCTTATGCAGGTGTACAGAATAAAAAAACATTTTCTGTTTTGTGAAAAAAAAAGAAGCAAGTTTAAAACTTCAGAAGCATCCAAGCATCAATTAACATCACAAGATGTTGAGGGAAATCGCATGGACAGATTGTCCTTTCTTATAGTCTGTGTTTTGCTAAACTTATCTTAGAGGTAGAGTTGTCACTTACTACAGCTAATGCATCTGTTTCCTAGTCACAAAAAGAGAAAAACAAACAAACACACCTTCAGAACCAAGGTAAAAAAAAAATCCTTAGTTCTGGTTGATTTTTCAGTCTAGAACTAATTCTCCTTTGCCAGATGAGTAGGTGCTGCTGGAGTTATCTGTATTTCAAGACAATGATGGACCTAGCAAAGCACATCCTCCCTTCCCAATTATATTGAGGTGATGTGACTTTCTGGGAGATGTATCACAGTCCCCAGCTGAGGTGAAGGAGGGAGAAAGTGTGCATAAATTTTTTTTTTAAATCTAAGGAAAGTCACACTCTGATAAAAATCCAGATGACAGAGAAGGTAGAAAAAAGCTTTTATTGCTTTCTGTCAGTTATGTTACACATTGGTCATTCTTTAAGTCAAGCTGCCTATCCTATACATTAAAGTCTATGTCGTTCCTTATTGCCAGAACCCTGCATGATTTATAGTAATGGCCAAGGAAGGAACCAGTCTCTTCATTTTCTGTATGAATATTTTCATAAAGATAAAAATGGTGGTTGGAAATTGAAACAGAAAAGGTGAAGAAATATATGGTGGATATATATTGCTTCTAGAGTCTTACATGCCAACTATCTGTGCATAAATGTACCCTACAATGCACATTTTCACCAGACAGGGTAAGAGTACATTTACACAATGGAGTGAATAGTATTCTGTTAGATATTTTTATGATTATAGCAGTGGGAGATTTTAAACTGAGAAAAACAGTATATTGAAGGTTTATAGACTTTATACATTGTTATTAGTGAATAATGCAATTTATATTCATGTCAGCTACTATAATATTAAATGCCAGAGGAACAAGAGAAGAAATTCTTTATGAAGTATTTTGCCTCAGATTGGTCAGACAGCTGTATGCAAAGCAAAGGCAAGAATTACAATAAACAGAAGCTGTGAATTGTTTCTGGAGCAAGTTCTGCATTTTGCTCACAGGAAATAATTAGCCATCTCCATAAATGTCGACTCATTGTCTTACTCAGTCTAGGACTCAAATCCCATCTCAGTCCCTGCTAACCAAACAAATGCACTCTCTGGTTTACATAGTAACAGAAGCAGGACACTATTGACAAGAATCATAGAATCATGCAACTCTAGAATCATAGAATATTTTGAATTGGAAGGGGGCTTAAAGATCATCCAGTTCCAAACCCCTGCCACATGCAGAAACACCTTCCACTAGATCAGATTACTCAAAACCGCATCCAACTTCATCCAGGGACAGGGCACCCATGACTTCTCTAGGAAACTTCTGTCAGTGCCTCACCACCCTCACAGTAAAAATCTTCTTCCTAGTATCTCATCTAAATTTTTCGTCTTTCACCTTAAAACTGTTACCACTTGTACTATCATTGCACTCCTTGATAAAAAGCTCAGCTTTCCTGTAAGGCTCCCTTTAAATTCTGAAAGCCTGCTGTAAAGTCTCTGCCGAGCTTTTCTGGGATAAACAAGCCCAACTGTCTCAGCTTGTCCTTGCATGGGAGGTGCTTCAGCCCTCTGATCATCTTTGCAGCCCTCCTCTGGACTAGCTGTAACAGATCCATATCCTTCCTGTGCTGAGTACTCCAGAACTGAACACAATACTCCAGGTGAGGTTTCATGAGAGTGGAGTAGAGCCAGAAAATCACCTCCCTCAACCTCCTGATCATGCTTCTTTTGATGCAGCCCAGGATACGGTTGGCTCTTTGGGCTGCAAGTTCTCATTGCCAGCTCATGTTGAGCTTCTCATCCACCAGCACCCTGAATTCCCTTTTTTCAGGGATATTTTCCATCCATTCTCTGCCCAGCCTTTATTTGTGCCCAGGATTGCTTCTGCTAATGCTGTACTGGTTACATCAGTAATTCAAACTCCCCGTCCTGTAGCAAAAGCCTTTTAATGAATTACCTGAACCTAAAGCAACTGTCTCTGCAAGTACAAAGATTATGTTCCCCTGGGCCAATGAAACATCTGAATGTTAGGAGAATGGACATTTTTTTCATTAGAAATACTCCTCTTAACTAGCTTGGTAAAAGGTATTCAACTCAAAGTGATTGTCAGATTCATTTAGTTTTAATTGAGCTGATTTTTTAATATATCAATTGTCAGATTGAATTTTAGTTTGGTTTGGTATTGTGAAGAGTTATATGGAGGAGAGATACATGAAACATGACGGCAATTCCTTTTCTTAAACGCACTTAAAAATTAACTGCATTTTGAATAGTCATGGTTTTTTCAGGCAGTGTACATTTACTAGCAATTAATTTATTCTGGTAATTAGAATATGGGTTATTATTTTACACTTGTAAAAAAAAAAGAGGTTTTTTCACCTTCAATAATGACACACTTCAGATTAATTTATTCATCGTTAGAAATCTTCAGCAAAAAATATGCCTTATTTGTGATTATCAAAACAGTTAGAACTGAGATAATGAAAAAATAGGTCCCTACACAGATTTTAGAGAATCCTGCAGCTCTCAGTGGGACAAGTATGTCATACAAAATGCACCCCACCAAGAGAAAAACATGAGCATGATAATGAGGAAAAAAAAAATGTGTTAACCTTAGTCTCTGCACAAAATAACACAAGGCAGTTTATTGTTAATGTTAATCGAGCGACAAAGCTGGTGAAGAGGCTGGAGAACAAGCCTTATGAGGAGCAGCTGAGAGAACTGGGGTTGTTTAGCCTAGAGAAGAGAAGGCTGAGGGGAGACCTCATTGCTCTCTGCAACTACCTGAAAGGAGGTTGTAGAGAGGAGGTTGTTGGCCTCTTCTCCAAAGTGACAGGGGTCAGGACAAGAGGGAATGGCCTCAAGCTCCACCAGGGTAGGTTCAGGCTTGACATCAGAAAAAAAATTTTCATGGAAAGGGTCATTTGGCACTGGCACAGGCTGCCCAGGGAAGTGGTTGAGTCACCTTCCCTGGAGGTGTGTAAAGGACGGGTGGATGAGTTGCTGAGGGGCATGGCTTAGTGATTGATAGGAATGGTGGGACTCAATGTCTTACCAGTCTTTTCCAACCTAGTAATTCTGTGAGTGTTGCTATATTAAAATGGAAGAAAATGAAGGTTAAAAGAATTCATACAATTTTACGAAGGTAAGTAACAAAATCTCATTGCTCTTTAGTGAGAACAGATCTTTGTCTCTCATCTTAGAAAAATATCTGAAAAATAAACATCTAACAACTAAATTTGTTGAAAGAGCAAGGGAGAATTCCGAACTACAAGGTTCCTATGATATAATGTTTGTATGATACTAAACTTGAAGCTCCGTCTAATATTCAGTTTCATTATACCAAAAATCAGTTTACCTGGAATTGCTCACAGCCTGCTGCCGCTCTCTTTTATAAAGAGAGTTGTTTTAGCTATACATTTTAATGAAAATTACAGCCTTGTGGACTCATTAGCTCACCTATCTTCGTTTCTTATACATCTGTATTCAGAGGAAGTTAATGCCTTACCAAAAAAGACAATACAGTTCATTTCCAGAATAGGCTAATTAATTCCTGCATATTTAACCAACAGTTAGTATAAGGATTCTTCTTGCTTTTCTATAATGCGGAATTCATTCTTCCTGCAAAATATTTTCATTAATTCAAAAAAAAATATGCCAGTATATGAATATAGCTATGTTTGTTAGATGGCTTGTTGGAAAGTTTTTCCTTTATCTACTCCCACACCAATAGTTATCAGGATTACAGCTTGTCTTGCAGAATGATATGCTTGAGGTAAGCAGGCTTCCAAGATTATCCTTCAGAAGATTTGGGGTCAGGTTGGTAAGTACTAGGGCAAAGACTTGGCATGGACTGAATCTGGCTATCAGTATTGTTTAGATTTATATATTTTCTTCATTATGTTTTAGAGGTGAACTACTGAAGAAGACATTATGTAGGGCCAAAAGAGTGTTTAAGTAAACATGGTATGGAAATAACATGCATCTTCTTGTGCAAAAAGCATGAAGGTGAGGTCTCCTGCAGCCAGCCAGCTGTGGGAATGCTCAGTCCCTTGCAGGCTCTCAAAGCGGGGCTAATCTTGCAGCCCTGCAAGCTGCTGAGCAGAAGGAAGATACAGGCATGTGCTCAGGTGCTTACATCTAGCTGGGGAATCCTGAGAACCCCCTTCTATGGTACTCTAAAGATATGATGGTTCACTGAGAAACTATGTCAGGAAAATGGGGAAAGAAACATTGCAAATATGTTGGAGGGGATTTCCCTTAGCCCTGTCTTCCCTTCCTGCCGCTCACTTCCCAATAAAAAATACCACAAATACAAGCTCATGGACATCTAAGATGTAATCAACAAATTTAGAAAAAACTTCTTCCCTCTTTTCTCCCCAAAGGTGAGGATTTAAGAGAGAGAGGGAGAGATCATGGAAAGTTCTTCCTAAGCTTCCTCGCAACTCACTGCAGTGCAGAGAGTAGAACTAAACAAAATAGTAACTGGCTAAGACTAAAGGCCCAGCATTTATAGCCTCTGCAGTGTTTTCTTGACATCTAACTTCAAGGAATATGGTTTATTGTAGCTACTTTAAATAAGTTTTCTGACTATGATTATGAAGTAAGTCAGAATGTATGTAAGCTCTTTGACAGACCCTGCCTGTATACATGTTGAAGAATAATATATTCTACTGGAAGTCCTAGGTATTGTATGTTATTGCATGCACAAAACCCAAGACACATCTGAGAGTTTGGAAACTGTCAATGCCCGGCCCCAAGGAACCTGCTCAGCAGGAGGTGGAGGGTGGGTTTCTTTTGAATGTTTACATGGGAGCCAGGGAAGTGACAACCACTGCAGGTGCCTACTCAAAATTCTAGTCTGTACTTTGAAAGCAGTAAAAGTTACAACTGTTTACTTTGAGTTCAGTCAAA
Organism: Phaenicophaeus curvirostris; assembly: GCF_032191515.1. Classification (NCBI taxonomy): domain Eukaryota; kingdom Metazoa; phylum Chordata; class Aves; order Cuculiformes; family Cuculidae; genus Phaenicophaeus; species Phaenicophaeus curvirostris. Next base: position 47,396,967 of record NC_091395.1, on the reverse strand, counting down.
GTAACAATAGTTTACTACAAGAATTTGGATGCAACAAAATCACTGAAGAAAATAGTGAGGTAGATTTAAAGGACGGAATAAGGACAGAGATAGAAAAATAAGTAGCAGAAAAGGGGTTTATAATGTAAAAAAAATCACCTCCCCGGTGAATCCACTGCACATTTCAGCAGGCAATGTGGTCCACAGGGCAGAGGGCATGCATGTGTATTTTTTGGCACAAATTAATTATAGCGGACTTGCTGTTCACTATCAATATATTAGATGAACAGAGGCAGGGTCTCACCACACCTGTGCAGTATTTCTGCATGGGAAGTTCTTGAACTAGGGTATGTGCAGAAGTTCCTTTGGGAAAGTTCTCAAATTGGGGCTGGGTTCACCAGGGGTCACTGGGAGTTCAAATGACCCTTCCCAGAATAAGCACTGCTTGAAATCTTTGGGTGCACATATGCAGTCAAGGCCACTCCTTTGCTTATCCCTCAGTACCTGCTGCAGCACAGACAATTCGAAGAACCCCAGCAACCAGCCACACATGTAGAAATGGGAGAAGAAGCTAGCATCTCCTCCTGCACCTTCCAGTCTCTTCTCTGTTTCTGCCAAACTGCTTAAAACACCAAGCACACACACAGTTGTGCATCAAGACATAAGACATACAGACAAATATAAATAAAGTTGAACTTTACAGAAACATATTTAATTTAAGCTATAGAAGTGGACTAAAGAATGATGTGATAATCTAAAAGAAAAAAAGAAAAGTAAATACAATATTCAAAGTTAATAGGAACAGAATTATTTCAGACAGAAGATAATAAATATACAGGGAAAACTGTCAAAATGAAAATTCTGGATATTGCCAGAAGACAGATCAATTTCATACACTAAACAGTCAGGCTTTAAAGGAGAGACATCTGAAAAGTGGAGAGAGTGGATACAGCAGTTCAAAAAATATATGAACACTAAAGAGAAAAGCTTCAAATCAAGGCTCAAACAAAAAAAAAAGAAAAGAAAACAAAACCCAAACTGCCTGTAACACTGGCTTTGCTGTACTGTGCTGGAAGGGAAAGGCCTGGGGAATTTCACATTTGAAAATGAGCAAATGAACAAGATCTATGTTTTGATCATAGTGTTTGAAGACTGAGCCCTAAGAAAAATACCAACTCAGATTCCATATGTTCAAAAAAGGAAACAGATGATATGTGTTATTTGTGTAATTTGTGTATATGTGTAATTTGCAATTATATTCAGAAATTATATTTTGAAAGAGTAACTGTTATTTCATGGAAAATAATTAGCAATGTTGCTAAGAAAAGCATGTTGATACTCAGTACCAGCTCCTGAAGAGTGAGTTGTGCTGACAGCTCTTGTAGCTGAACTGCATCACTTTAAGACAACAGACAATGGATGGGACAACAGACTTTTTCAGACTTGTCAAGAAGAGGACTTGCTTGAACTTGTGGGTGTCAAACACTGAAGTCCCTGTGAGTTTGAAAAAGGGATCAGATTGACTTGAACAACTTCATCTTGTAAGGCAGGTGGATTGATAGTGTTCTAATGCTCAAATCAACTAAGTGACACCAGTGGTGAGGTAGGATGGTGCTTCAGTTAAGAGCAGAAACACTCCTAAGAACACAGAGTTCCTCACCCTAAGGCATGGCGAACTGCAGACTTCTGCTTCTGATGACACAAGCAGCCTTGTTAAGAGCTAATCAACACACAATAATTCACTTAGTCCCACCTCGCTAAGAAGTGCCGAAGAGTTTTTGAAAGAATAAAATTGTCTCCTGAAAGCCCTTTTTCTGAGGAGGAGGAGGAATCAAACAAACACCTTACCTGACAGATAGGTTGATGGGCCTGGCCCTCTCTTTCCCCTGCAAGAAGGGATGCCTTTTGTGTAAGAGTCATGCCTCAAACTTTGTTGGATGCTCCTGCAAAAATAACTACTAACTACTTTCAATTGTTACATCTTTTATATAAAAAAAATATGATCATTATTAGCAAGTTGCGATCATCTAGTGCTATCATATGAAGTGAATTTATCAATGGCCCCTTCGCCAGCTTTGTCACTCTTCTCTGGACTGACTTCAGAGCCTCAACATCCTTCTTGTGGCAAGGGGCCCAGAACTGAACACAGGATTCCAGATGTGGTCTCACCAGTGCCGAGTACAGAGGGAGAATAACCTCCCTGGACCTGCTGGTCACGCCATTTCTGATACAAGCCAAGATGCCATTGACCTTCTTGGCCACCTGGGCACACTGCTGGCTCACGTTCAGTCAACCAACACCCCCAGATCCTTCTCCTCCAGGCAGCTTTCTAGACAGACTTCTCCTAGTCTGTAGCTGCATAGGGTTGTTGTGCCCCAAGTGCAGGACCCGGCACTTGGTCTTGTTAAACCTTATGCCGTTGGTCTCAGCCCAGCGGTGCAGCCTGTTCAGATCCCTTTGCAGAGGGATCTGAAACCCTCCAGCAGATCGACACTTCCATGCACCTTGGTGTCATTTTCAGGTACATGCTAAACATGTTCTAAGAAAACTCTCTTCTTTAACACACATACATAGATCATAACTTTTTTTTTGTTTTGTTAGAGAGTTTAGAAAAAGCAAAACCAGAAGTATACATGTCTTTCAGTGAGGAAATGTATAGTGAGAAAAAAAATTGCATTTCTTTGCTGTTACAGGATGAATTATTCCCAAGTGCTCTCTATAAGTTCTTGTAGGAGCAACAAGAAAGATCATGCAAAAAGTTATGATTCATAGTTTCCTTAAATTTCCTGAAAGCAGAAGATACCGAAATACATAATGTTAAGTAAATACACAAGTTCATTAGTGACTTTCCTTTAGTGACTGGAAACATAAATTTGTATATCTTATATATTTAAGCTGAAAAGCATCATTGCTCAAAGAAATCACTTTTGAGCTTAAAGAATTCAAGTGTTACACCACTAATAAGATGAAACAGTGAATTGAGTTTTGCATACAATGGCTTTTGCATTTACTGTCCTTGGGGGAAGCATCAGACAGGCAAACCAATATTTATTATTCCAGACTTTCAGACTCTTTCTTTCTGCTTTCCATCTCCTGCTTTTCTCTTCAATTTTTATGGCATGTAAATTATTGATAAATGTGTCTTTATCATTTTATGACTTTCAGTAATCCAAAAGATTGAACCAGATAGATAGAATTGAAATAAAACTCTTGTCATCTATGGGATGAAAGTCAGCAACAGGAGTAAATGCACTTATAAGTATATTCTAACATAGCTTTTGTATTGTGTCATAACAACACTGTACTCTTCCATTTCATCTCAATCAGCAAGGATCGGCAGCAGGGACAGTAATTTCTGTAGCTGAGCATTAGATTGAGATAGATAGGTGGTCCCTCGAGTGAGGGAAGCCCAGGAGGGCGCCAGGGCTATTCCTAACTCCTGGAAGTGGCAGCACTCACATGGATAGCTGATGTGGAGGGGCCATTCCCAGAACCATCTGCAGGAGATTTAAACAACCCCTAAGGAATGCCAGTGACAGGAGTGCAGCAAAGAGGTGCAGGCAATCAAAGTGTGGCATGTCAGAAGGGCACGACATGGCAGTGTGCAAGGCAGTTTACACAGGCAGTGTGAACAGACAAGTGTGTGCAGGGAAGGCATGTGGACAGGGCACTGGATCCTGACCAGAACTACCAGGGAATTATGGTGAACACTGCAGAAAAATAAGACTTCTCCAATCTCTGCACCAGCTGTGACTGATGGAGCCTTCCAAACTTAGCCCCCCGTGGGTGCATGCTGCCACCCAGATGCCAGGCTGCAGGGCATGCCCTCCTCTTGTACTGATATCAGTGGGGAATTCACCTGAGAGAAGTGTGCTCAGGTGGAGGAACTACTCTGCTTGGTGACAGAACTCTGGGAGGAGGTGAGCAGGCTGAGGACCATCAGGAAGTATGAAATGGAGATTGACTACTGGAACAATATTTTATGCTTCCTGTCTCAGACCCAACAGGCAGTTATGCCTTGTGTGACAGGAATGCAACACAGAATCACAAAATCACTAGGTTAGAAAAGACCCACAGGATCATCAAGTCCAATCATTCCTATCAATCACTAAGCCATGCCCCTCAGCAACTCATCCACTCATCCTTAAACACTTCCAGAGAAGGTGACTCAACCACTTCCCTGGGCAGCCTGTGCCAGTGCCAAATGACCCTTTCCATGAAAAGTTTTTTTCTGATGTCAAGCCTGAACCTACCCTGGCAAAGCTTGAGTCCATTCCCTCTTGTCCTGTCACCTGTCACTTTGGAGAAGAGACCAGCACCTTCCTCTCCACAACATCCTTTTAAGTAGTTGCAGAGAGCAATAAGGTTTCCCCTCAGCCTTCTCTTCTCTAGACTAAACAACACCAGCTCTCTCAGCCACTTCTCATAAGACTTGTTCTCCAGCCCCTTCACCAGCATCATCACTCTTCTCTGGACACACTCCAACAATATGGAGACACGCAACAAACCCATGGAGAGCTACAGGCTTGGGGAAGATTCGCTAGAAAGCTGCCTGGCAGAGAAAGACCTGGGGGTGTTGGTTGACTGCTGGCTGAGCATGAGCCAGCAATGTGCCTAGGTGGCCAAGAAGGCCAATGGCATCTTGGCCTGTAACAGAAATTGCGTGGCCAGCAGAACCAGGGAAGTGATTGTGCCCCTGTACTCAGCATTGGTGAGTCTGCATCTCGAATTCTGTGTACAGTTTGGGGCCCCTCACTACAAGGACATTGAGGTGCTGGACCATGTCCAGGGAAGGGCAATGAAACTGGTGAAGGGGCTGGAGAACAAGCCTTATGAGAGGCAGCTGAGGGAACTAGGGTGTTTAGCCTGGAGAAAAGGAGGCTAAGGGGAGACCTTATCACTGTCTACAGATACCTGAAAAGAGGCTGTAGCAATATTGGAGTTGGTATCTTCTCCCAAGTGACAGGTGATAGGGTAAGAGGAAATGACTTCAAATTGTACCAGGGAAGGTTCTAATTAGACAACAGGGAAAAATTTCTTCACCAAAAGTTTTATCAAGCACTGGAACAGGCTTCCTTGTGAGGTGGTTGAGTCACCATCCCTGGAGGTATTTAACAGACAGATAGATGAGGTGCTCAGGGATATGGTTTACTAGTGGACAGGTATGGTTGGACTTGATGATCTCAACGATCTTTTCCCTCCAAGCAATTCTATGATTGTACATGCACCAGCAACAATAGTTCCATGTAATTGATAACTGCTCACTGCTTGATCTGGAGTAAGAGTCAATTTTTTCAATGTCCATTTTGAGTATTTTCATGTGTCCATTTTATAGTACACTCTGCAAACTCTAGACTAGGAGTTGCAGAAACCCAGACGAATCCATTTGGCATGCTACATGACTTTGGAGAGATGGGGAGGTCACAGGAATGGCTGGTTCTGTCTGGGTGGGGAAGAAATTGCGAAATATTTTTAACGGCTTGGAACTAAAAATTTGCTGGAAGGTGAGTGAATCTGATGACACGGTTCCTTTTATCTTCTGTCTCTAGGGAACTAGACATGCTTGTAGGTTCCTTAATATTTCATGCAAAGGCAAACAAAATTCTGTTTTTAGGAAAGGTGAGGCACAGTCTTTTTTTTTTTTGTTCATTACAATATGTATCTATCTCCAGCATACTGCAGAAAAGAAACAGTCTAGAAGCTTTGAAATACATTACAGTGAAAAAAAACATTTAACAATGATACAGGAGTTAAAAAAAATAATAAAAGAAAATTAAAAAGAAAATAAAAACTGAGAAACTCTCCCTATAACTCACTGAACCAGATCAAGGAATTATTCTCTAAACAAAACAAAAAAAATAACAAATAAGTGGTTTTCAGTTGCAGCTATTTTGCCTCCATTTTCTATAGTTGCTTCTAAGATAAAATGAAAAGTGTTTAAATGTATGTAATCAAAAAATGCATAAAGACCACAATCTCAGCTGCAGATACAAGTTCTGTGCATTTTAGGAAAGGGAGTGGAAGACTAGCTTTAATCTAATTTTCCGTTTTTCTAATATTTGCTATGACAGAAGCCATTATGAGCCAAAGCATAATTCAAAACTGCCTAGAAGGTGCTTTAAAATCAAACTTATTTCAGAAATCTCACAGAACCCTGTGCCAGCTGGGGACAGAGAGGACATGACATGCAAATATGTAGCTTTGGGGAGAAAAACATGATTCATAGAGAAAAACAATATTAGGAAAAAGCTCAATTTATGAAGAGACTAAAACTGTCATAAAACTTTAAAGCACAGCAAAACCTGGCCTGCCAGCTGTCAGTCCGCTTTTTGGAGAATTGCACATTCATGTGGAGATTAGGATAGTCATGAAGCACGTGGAAACTCTCATGGTGTGAACAGCTGTAACTGTGACTATGGTTAGCACAGGTCTTCATCACAGGATCTGAACATCTCAGATGCTAAGGACCATTAGTAGCATAGCTCCAGACACTCTGCCATCACTTGAAATTGTGTTATGTGGGCAGGAAAAGACTCCTACACAGATCAACCATCTGCCCAGCTCACAGGGCACCAGGGGACAGAAATAAAGGGGAGAAAAGAAGAAATACTTTGATTTTTGGTTACACTGCAATTCTGTTTCTGTGTATGCTTGAACAGTATACTTCTCATAGTATAATAACACCCTAGCCTGTTTTTAGCAGTCTTGCTACAATAGAGAATGAGTAACAGGATTACAAACATCTTTATTACAATTTTATTCCCTCTCTGTGCAATTTTTCTCAGTATTTTACTGCTTTCCTACTTCTGTCCAGGGTAATAAAAGAACGGGATACCTCTTCTCTTATCTAACTGCTCAGCTGATACTAAGAGGGTAATAAAAGAATAATTCACTGTCCATTTGGAAAATCAATGAAAGTGGATTTTGATCTATTTTCAAAAGCCTACAAATCAGCTGAAAAAATCATAACATAAATCCAGATTCATGGTCCCTTTCAGTAATATGGGTAGGAGTAATAATACATGACTAAATTTTTAAGGGAACTTACAGATGTTAACAACTGGATTCAAATGAGATTTTCAATGTACCTCAGTATCTAACTCTTATTGGCACTTACCTGCATCTTGATGAGCTTAAACAATATTTAAAAGTCATCCTTTGATCATCATCAAGAACATAAGGAAACTCTCAAAAACATGTCAATAGCTGACAGATATTTAGTCAGAGGAATGGAGGTAGGAGGGAGTGGAATAAGTAATTCAAAAGAATATATCATTTCATACATAATCTGCATTCCCTTTGTATTTCAGAAACAAGTGTCTCAAATAAGGAGAAGCTACAAAGTTTTAATTTGCCAAAAAAACATCTTTAGACTGAGTCTGATTTAGGCATAGTGTTGGAAGCACAATATATAGTAGCTTATATTCTCCAGTCTCACTGACCCTAAAGAAAAATAGGAAAACAGAAAAGAACATGTTTTTGTATTCCATTCAATTTCCTCCAGTAAATTTAGGCCACTGCAGCTTAGGATGTAAGCATCTGTCCAATCTTTTAAGAGCGCCAATGCTTTCCTTTACATGTCCTGATTCTTTATGTTATATTTTTTCAGAATATGTTTATGTCATTCTGCTTTTCAATGGCAGAAATGTTATTTCTTCTCCTAAGAGAAAAAAATTTATCTGCCAAAAATTCATATAACTTTCTGCCAAGAATTCAGCTCACTTTATTTAAACTTCACTGCTTCTAGAAGATGGAAGTGTATCTGTCCTCCACGTGCCGTTTGAAAAGTATATGCAAACCTGCATTTTCCTTAAATCTGCAGAAAATAAATTATGTTTGCCACTGAAAACACTTACAAGGAGTATGCATCAATAAGTTGCTTCTAGGTAACAAAAAAAAAGTTTGAATTTCCCTGAATTTGTTTTACATGATTATGAAACATTTCTTTCTCAGGACTCACCACCACTAATATATCTGTTTCTTTCTTCTTGGCTTCTAAAAGTATAGAGATACCTTTAAGTATAGAGATACCTTTCTCTGGCCTTTATGTAGACTAACAAATAAGCAATTCCAGTAGAACTGCAGTTTCTGCATTTCTTGTGCTCTAAGGAAAAGAGGGACTATTCAGTCTTCTTGTCTTCAGGCAAAAGAATGAATGACAGGATTTTTTTATTATTATTTGATATAATACAAACACAACACTGAAGTGTCTGTCAAATGAGCTCATATGACTGCAGACCTCTGTTCCACAGAGTTCACTTACAAAAGGAATTGCCATTGCACAGGGTTTTGAATAATAGTTAGAAAGTACAAACGACCTCTAAAAGTTTATCTACGTAACTTATTTAGAATAAGTTAGTTACAACTGATTGATACCTCTAGCTTCCTTACTAGTGAAGTCAAACTCAAGAGCATTTTGATATACTTGAAAATTCAACGCACATAACTGATGCAAATAAGCATGTAGTTTCTCAGTTCAGCAGGTGATAAATTGTAGGGAAAATGTTGTCTTTACCAAAATTCAGTATCATTTAAGGCAAAACAAAACTAAATTCATGGCAGTGTGCTAGAAAAAGGAAGAAAATAAGAAGAATGATTGATAGTTTGCATCAACAAAGTTCCTATTTGATCTCTATTCTTATAATGCAACTCTAGTATTTGTTTTAAAACACCAGGGTGCTGATTTTACTAGGCTAACAAATTTTTGGCTGTGAAAGTGAAAGAAATGGCATTTTACAGTTAATGTGCAGAAATAAGGGTTATGCTGGTAGACAACAGAAAATAAATAGAGGATTCACCCTGGGTCAGGACAATCAGAAGCAAAAATACAGGCTGGGTGGAGAATGGATTAGGAGTAGCTCTAAAGAGAAGGTCTTGGGGGTCTGGTGGACAAGAAGGTCAACATGAGCTGGTAATATGTGCTTATAGCCCAGAAAGCCAGCTGTATCTTGGGTCACATCAAAAGAAGTGTGACCAGAAGGTCGAGGGAGGTGATTCTCCCCCTGTACTCAGGTCTTGTGAGACCTCACCTGGAGTACTGCATTCAGTTCTGGAGTCCTCAGCACAGGAAGGACATGGTGGAATGAGTCCAGAGGAAGGACATGAAATTATCAGAAGAGTGGAGTACTTCCCATACAAGGATAGCCTGAGAGTGTTGGACTTGTTTAGCCTAGAGAAGAGAAGGATCCACAGGGGCCTTATAGCAGCCTTCCAGTACTTCAAGGTGAACTATGGGAAAGCTGGGGAGAAGCTTTTTGTCAGTGAGTGCAGTGACAGGACAAGAGGTACTGGTTTAAGCTGAAAAAGAGAAGATTTAGATGAGAAATTAGGAAGAAATTCTGTACTGTGAGGGTGGTGAGGCACTGGAACAGGTTGCCCTGAGAAGTGATGGATACCCCGTCCGTGGGAGTGTTCCAGGTTCAGTGGTATGATCAGCCTGATCTAATGGATTGTGTCCCTGAGCATGGCACGGGTAGTGAAACTAGATGATCTTTAAGTTTCTTTCAAGGCAAATCATTGTGTGATTCTATGAAATGCCTGACATATCCAAGAGATGGATTCCAGACTTCAGCTTCCTGGTGCATAAATCAAAATCAAAGCTGGATTCAGTGCTCACCTATGCTCACTTAGTGCTGTGTTGAAACATCAGCATAAGGCTGGCAGGGCCTGTGGGAAACTTACTCCCTTCTGGAGGACTAGCTGGAGACCCAGCAGCAGACCCCAAGGCACCTCAGAGAGCAGGGGACAGCTATACCCCAGTGACTGAACAAAGTCTCAGAAGTCTTCAGTGCTGGCAAATGCTCTATAGTGCTCTATTTTCTTTCTGACAGGAAACTACTGCAAAGCATTCAACTTGGAATAAAACCTGGAAGTCATGACAAAGCTTTAATGATGTCAAAGCAGGAAGAAGAAATGTATAGATGTTATGTCCCAACCTCCAAGAAGTGGGACGTGGTTCATTAAAGTAGAACTCCAGGACATGAATTAGTGTAATAACAATGCTGTATGGCTATTTTGAAGTAATTTATTAATTTTAAGGCAGTTTTCAAATATTTGATTTGCTACGAGTGTAAAATAACTATAGATTCATGATGAAGGCAAATATACATAGTTATATAAACCATGAAAGCAATACTATACATCTTCCGAAATGGAAATACAGAGACAGAGAGACAGAGAGACAGAGAGACAGAGAGACGGAGGAACAGAGAGACAGAGAGAGAAAGGAACTGGAAAGAAGAGAGACGAATTAGAAAGGAAATAGAGAATTAATGGAACAAAAGAAGTTCACCTTTCCAAGGAGCTTATGATTAAATATGACATGAATGCCTGAAAAGATGGGAATGTCCATTGAGGGAAACTAAATTTCCCCTTTTATGCAGTTGGTGCTGGCTGACTACATCCATTTACACCCACTGGGTGTTCCTTTAGGGGGAGTTCTGTGTTACATAAGCAGGTGGTGTTTCAGAGGGGAATGTGTAGTTGTCTTCAGGAGCACCCAGCCGCCTTGATCCCTGCCTTACTTGCAGTGGCTGCTGCTTGACCCCTCTTTGCATGCTTCTGCAAAGAATATTTTTGCAGGTGTGAAAGCTCGTTACCTTATTTTGGCCCTTTTGAACTGATTTCAACCTCTTCATCTCAAATTATGGGTCGAAAAGAGCAGTTTAAGACAAAATACAAGGAACAGTTTGTCTGTGGTTTGAAACACAGTCCTTGATAACAGGTGGGTAGGATTTTTCTGAAACTAAATGAAAACTTCTAAGAACTGCCCCTCCAAAAAAGGATTGTTTAAAGAAATGTTTGAACGTTTCTGGTGTCCTCTGTAGCAAATTACAAAATTAATTTTGTTCTGTAAACAAGTTGGGAAAGATAGAAAAAAAATATTGAGACTAATAGTCTTTAACAATGCCTAAAAGTAGAAAATTCAATGAAATTATTATTTTCCATTTTTTAACCAAATATATTAGTTGAGATTACAATTATTGTCTGAAATGCTAGTCTAAACACCAGCAAAACCGAATTAAAAGTAATTTCATCTAAGTTATCATCATTATGGACTGATTTTAAGGAATGTAAAATTTTGTTTACATTAAACTATCAAAAATTTGAACTGGAAAATAATTTACTACAAACCAATAAAATACCAGGAGAGAGAAAAAACTATCTAGATGTGCATGGCCAGCATGGGAATAAATGACAGGATCTGCATGAATAATAAAAACAGCAGAGGAAAATAACCAGAAAAAAACTCCAGAATACATGAGACTTTGCACCAACAGTATACCTTAATTCATCTGACAGGTAATTTTTATCAGTGCTCACACAAATTCTCTAAAACTATTACATATATGTATGTATATTTTACAGATAAATTTAAAAAAAGATGCTAGCAATCTGAAAAAGCTCACCCAAAGTGACATTTTGGGGCAAATTAATTCATAAGGTGTCTTTAAACAGAAAATATATTGATTTAAGCAACACAAGAAAAACATCTAGCCAACCTAGCCAACCTCTTCTGCCTAAACTGCTTTTAATGTCTGACTAATTGATAGTCAGGGACAAAATTAGAGTCTCACACTCTATTTTGTCAGTTCAAGGCATACATAAAATTTTGATTTAAACAGAATAAACCACCACAATTTACATTAGAAAGATGTCATGGTCTGGGGCTATTTTTATAAATAACTCCAGCATTTACAATGGAAGCAAAACAACTGTGCAATATCAATTTGTCAGGCATCAGTCTGTTCAAAATTCCTTCGAAGGCATGTTGAGAGGCAAGTCTGAAGCACAGTCCCCCAGGAGGCATTGGCATGTTTCATTATGACAGTCCTTGGCAGCTCATCTGTTCTACTCAGGAAGTGATCTTCCCCTTCCAGCAACCAAACTAATTTGCTTCCTATTCCAGCCTTGTTCTTTTCCCTCCAAAGCAACTAAGGCAAACAATCTCATCCAGATGAGACTCTGGGCTATCCGAACCAATCCAAAGCAAAGGCCAGCGGTGTGCCTTTGCCAGCATCACCTGCTGTGCTACCGTCTACTCAAGTACATGAAGGGAAGAAGAACGATGACCACTTTTCCTTGATGAATAAAGATTTTTCACACAGCTGCATAAACATTTATGTAACCATTTTAGAGGAAAACATTCTCAACAGATATTTTCTGACGTTGTTCTATTTTAATGAAATCTGCCATTAAATTCATTCAGATCATTTTCCAGCCTTTCAGCACAACAGGTTTTGAGCTGCCTTCAGAATAGTGTTACATGACTGGAGAGTTTTAATATCTTTCTTAATTAAATTTTGATCAGTCTGAATATCATTTCTATGATGCTTCCTTAGCTGCTGTTCTGAATTAAATTACATTTATATGTTTCTACTTGGTATTATGTGTACATATGCAATTAAGCTGTAATATTCAAACTTTCTATACTGAAATAAGAAACTTCACAGAAGTAATCCTTTACTGGCCTTGCCACAATGGAAACTGCCTGTTTTTATCTGAACAAAAAACCCAAGAATGCTCCCTGAGAACTGTCTGAAACTCAAAACATTCCTGTCAAAAGAGACAGGAATCTTGTGGAATCCTGTTTCTTTAGTTAGTAAGATAGGAGCTTAGTACCTGGGATAACCCACTCATGGCAAAATCCCTTTTCCAAAAGCAAATGCTTGTCCCCAGGACTGGAATTTTATTCAAGCTATTTGTATGTTCCCTTTTCCTTTTGATTACTTTTCGCAGATCATTTTTAAAATAACACTTCATACCCAAATATTATAGATATAACCATGAGAAATGCTAAAGTTATAGTTCATGCCAGAACACTGGTTACTTTTAATTGTTGCTGGAAGTAACTCATTGGTTCAGTGAAGGTGATGGAGACTGTACAACAGACTACACTGTTATCTGAGAACAAGAGCTTTTGTGTCACTACTGAATCTTTCTGACATTTTAATTCATTAAGGTTTGTACATTTTTTGACTGCATCTTTTATAGCTGTATTAAAGATATTCACTGACAAATGTCTGGACTCTGTCAAGAAGAGAATAGAACTGGGCAAAGAAACCATTAAAATTCACAATCATGTATTGTTTAATTTTAATCTACCAGTCTAGTTGCAGCCATCTGCACAATTAACTTGTCTGAAGAAAGAGAGGAGCCTTAAAATGAATCTGCCTTTAAAAAAGAAATGTGATTCTGCAAACGGGCAAAGGATTTTCTGCTGAAATAAGACCACTAAAATGGAATCCTCAGCACTATCTTTCTCTTGGCACCCCAATGATCAAGGAAGTAGATACAATTGCTAGATAGCTGTTGTAAAGAACATCTTACAACAGCTGAAAAATTAAGTGTATCCGGTTGACAATACAGCAGCACTTCACCCAGTCCCAAAAAACTCCTATTAAAAATAATTTTGGATTACATGAACTTTAAAAACCTTAACTAAATTGTGGAACTTACCAAGCCTTATTGTCAGTGCTTTTTCTTTTTTTTCCCACAAGTATCAGGCTCATTGATACAGCTCTCTGAAACTGAGAGCTACACAAGTCCACATGAATGTCACAATCATTAATCATGAACATGACAGTAAAACTCCTTGGAGCATGGATTGTACCTTCTTTTGTATGCAATGCAGACATTCAATGAATAATAGACAGTATCACAAGTCCTAAATCTTTTGACTTCACTAAATAATCGCTCCAGGCATGAACATTGACTAATAATCATCAGATTGCCACTTAATAATTACTTTTTTAAATGTTTGCAGATGTACTTTTACATTGTCTTATGGGGATAGAGACCAGCTACCAATGTTAGTTGTCTTTCTGGCTGCAGGTTTTTAAGGAATTCAGGAAATTAGACACTTAGGTCTCTGGGTTTTGAACTCTCAGCTGAAAAAAACTAGTAATCATTTACAGAAAATATTTTCCTTTAGTTGTTTCTGTAATAGTATCTTGCTACTCTGCTCTCAATGCAGCAACAGTTTACCCTGATACAGGAAATATTAAGAGGAAAAGATAGGGCATCATAGCTCAGATAAATCATTGGGTTAAATGCTTTTATTATCCATAATTCTGTGTTGTGAACTGTACACCACAGTGCCATCCTTAACTTTTGAAAACTCACCATCATTAATGAGAATCTTGGTCTTTGCATACTCTTCTAAAGTTCATATATTTTTTTAAAGATATTTACTAATTTGACCAGCATATCTAATCTTTCCTGCTTCATTTTATTTCAAATAATATCTTCAGATGCCTAAACAAGTGCATTGGGATCTAAAATATTGGTCTGTGTTTATAAACAGTATAATTGGTCGAGCTATTCTCTTCCTTGATAAATGTGACTAACCTTAACATGATGAGAGGGAGTGAGACAGAATATAATAACATGATCCAAGAGTGATGGGAAAATAACAGTGTTCTGTATTTCCTACCATTGATCTGATTTCAAGGGAATCTCTCATTAAATGTATGAATCCAGCTAGAGCAGAAAGAGGACATGATTCCACACAAAAAGTTAATCTCAGAGAATTCTGATTTTAATCAGTGCATTAAAACTCAAAAATCAAAAGGGAAATAATAAATCTTACTTCACAGGTGTGCAGAACTTCCATTTGCAGACAGTCATCAAGATAGAATTTAGATACAGGATTACATCACGTTCTTTCAGACCTCACATCTTTAGGAAAAAATCTCTAGCTGTCCTTATGACTCCTGTAGATCTGGTTACGTAAACTGATCTCCAGTTGTCTGCTTTCTATAGGGAGCTTCTGCATTAGGTTGACAAAAATAAATGCAACTCCTGTAAAAAATATAAAGGTATAAAATATGCAGTAATCTTATCATAGTTTGCTCAACCTTTGATCAAAACACACTACATATCACATCCCAAATCTCATCAAATACACAACCTTGTTAAACCTAAAACCAGAGAGACAAACAGCAGTACACCAAGATCTGATTTTTTCATGGGGTGTTGTGGCACCTCAGATAATGGAACAACGACCATCTACTGCTGTGGAATTAAAGGCAGATAAATAAAATTTCAGTCTGTATCAGCACTTCCTTTATTTACTGCCATGAAGATTGAAAACAATTCACAAAGTTTCAATTATTATTTACAATGGTCTCAATCTGGACTTTCTTGATTCTACAATTCTTTAGAAATAACTGCTTCTTTATTTCTAAGTTGAAAACTATTTCTGCATGAAAATAGCAACAATCATTGAATATCTTGTCAAACATTTAGGACTCCAGGATGAGGAAAAGGTCTATAACTCTCCCCAAACTTTCCCTTGTCAGTTTTGACTAGTTATTTTGGTCATAGAATACAGATAATGAAATATCCCTTCCACCTTAGTCATGGTCAGTGACTGCATGAAATGTTATATTTTCAGGGAAAGCACCTTCTCTGATGCTACATTATTACAGTGCCCCATGCTCATCCAAAAAGTCAACAGGAGAGATACACCTGATGTGTCAAAAGTCTCAAACTGTGTTGTTCGAGACTTCTGTGACCAGTGTGGAAAGCACTGGACAATAGAAAATTTTATTGGATGCCAGATGAAAAATAATACATGCACTGTAAGAAAATTCTTAGTATATGGAAGAGATATCTAGGAAATGAACACTTTCTGCACATTCTCAGTGTCTAGAAATTTTCAGATCAACTTTGGTACTCTTCTAGAAGCAAATATTTCAATTCACATTATGCACGCCAGACAAGGAATTGCACTACCTAATAATTAATTCTTTCACTTCAAAAATTTCTAGTCTATATTTCCTCTCAAGATGTAAACAATATGCCAGTCCACATATAACAGTTACAGTTATGAACAGGTCAAGAAACAACAAACTAGCAATTGATTAGAAGCTATAGATTTCAATAATGCTTACTATTCATTAGATATATAGAACTTCTTTGAACTTTGTAAAAGGAATAATTTATTTCTGTCTTTGGATGAGAACATCAAATGCATATTAATACAGAAGCTATTTCAAATACATTACTTCAATGGGGTTTTCTGTATAAATAGTTCTTGCAAGGTAAAGTCTTTAACTGCTGCTGGCAATGGAATATTTACAGAAGTTTTAGCAACAAAATCAGATGGCCATATCCAAAGGAGAGAATTTGCAAAGTAGTTTGATTCAGGACTAACCTCAGACTTAGTTCTGTAAATTTTATTCTATGTAAACTTTGAGTCTCTCCTCTCCATTGGTAAAATAAATGGAAACATAGATCAAGCTTGTATTGAATACCTCTCTCATTATTCTTGAATCTAAAGTTTAGAGAAAAGACAAAATGTAGATTTCTCAAGGTTATTCAAAACTTGCTTGTGAGCTCTGAATGATTTTCCGTTTCAGTTTCCAAGGTAAGTTCCCTTGTACAGATACAATTTGGATAATGTGGATAACTGTTTCTTCTGAGACAAAAATAACTTTCCCCTCTCTCTTGTGTGATATTTCCAATATATTGACACAAATTACAGACTTCTATGACATTATTTTGCAGCATGTTTTTTCCAATGCCATAAAATACCAAATCAGAGAAACATAAAATGATGCACACATCTTTAAATGTCTTTCAAGCTCAACAATAACAATTATGTTTTGTTTCAGCTTTGCAAGATGGCTTTCACCAGACCCAATGTTCCAGCATGTAATTATGTCATTTAGTTTTCAGTTTTGTTTTCTTTTTAAACTTACTTGCAAAAACAACATCGAGAGAATTTCACAGCTGATCAAATCTTGGCCCTAAGACAATGAATCACAGAACTCCCACTGATTTCAGCTGGGCTCAGAATATCATTAATGCCTTTCAAAAACTACCATCCTATTAAATTAAATATAAAAAGGTACATTTAATTTATTATGCTTTTCCAAAAACTTCAGAGAAGCACAGATCACGACTTTCATTTCTCAAAGGCTCAGAAAGACAGGTCCAAGAACTACTCAGATCAATGGCAGAATTCACATTACTTCTCCTGCCTCTGGGGAGAAATGGCAATATTTTAAGTAATAATAAGCCTAAAACTGTTCTTTTGTGACGCAGGAAGAAATGAAGGAAAAGAAGGAAGAAAACAGAAAAGAACAGAAAACAGAAAAAGAAAGAAAAGAAGGAAGGAAACAACACGCAACGATCATTGTGATCCAAGTGAAGCCGTTTATTCAGGGTTTGTTGTCTGCTTTTATACATTGCTTAACCTTAGCCCGCCTTCAACAGCCAGCTTCCTCCATTTGCATAACACAACAGAGTCGTTATAACCTTTTACAACCCTGAGGCCTCACGCTAAGGCTTTTTAACTTTACTTAGCATGAGTTCCTCAGTGCTTGGGCTGCTCATTAAATGCTGTAGTCACCCATCAATTCCCCCATTTCCTTTTTGAGCGACCCAAGCACCGTTAAAAGCATTCTTTATGGCTGCATCAGTCATTCATCTCACACAAGATAAGATACATGGCAAAACGCTTAAAACTACAATAATGGCAATCAAGATAAACAATCCTTGCTTTAACGCTCCAACAAGCCATTTTCTTGACTTGTGACACAGCTTCAAGAGCCGCGACTTCTGGGGCTAATAAACTGGCAAAAACTTTTTCCTCACAATCAGAATCAAAATATGCTAATGATCTCTTGGATCTATGCGAAGTTCTGTTACTTAACAGATTGATACTTGGTGTAAACAACGTTAATTTTCCCAAATAACAAGGTCCGCCAACCGGTCTGCTGGGTATTCCACCCCATTCTCTGTCACCACAGATTAGAAAATATCCAGGTGGGAGAGCCTTTTCAGAACTGTTATTCCAAATTCCCTATTCTGTCAAAAGACCTCCCAGGTTCTTCTACAAAATGCTGGTTTATTGTGATAAATTGGGACGAGGGTCGTAACATTCTGCCAACCCTCACACCTCATGGATGAACTAATAACAAGGATCTTTGAATAATACCTCAGTTGACAGTCCTTACACAATACTTCTACCCATGGTTCACAATCAAAACAGGCATCACAAACTATGTCTCGTTAGTTCACTTCTCGGATAGTTCTTCCAATGTGAGGTCTTCTTGCTCCGTTGTCTTCCATTCTTTCCAGGGCTTGATCCACTTTTGTGGCACCCAGATAGGTCCAGTATCTGTTAAGACACAAGCATAACCTCTTCCTGTCATTTTTAGTTCAACAGGTCCTTTCCATTCACCTGAGTCCCAATCTTTGTATTGTACCTTGATACCTTGCTGGTCTTGGTTATTCAATCCTGACTTCAGTGAACGATGATGGATTACAATAGGAGGACTAGTCCTAGTCCCGGTTAAACGCAAAAAATTGAACACACAAGTCGCTTTTGCAAGTCGTACACTAGGGGGCAATACATCTCCCCCTTTTTGTTTTTGCAAAAGTGACTTCTGGGCTGCATGAGAGCTTTCAATGACTGCTTGACCTGTTGGGGAGTGTGGGATGCCCGTATAATGATGGCTTCCCCATTGAACACAAAAATGTTTAAATTTTTGAGAAACATAAGCCGGACCGTTATCCATTTTGGTTGCCTGAGGTATCCCCAAAGCCATTATCGCCACATACATATGTTTAATCACATGTTTTGCAGATTCCCTGGTCTGTGCTGTGGCCCATAAAGCCATAGAAAGCGTATCCACAGAAACATGTACATACTTTAATCGCCCAAGCTCTGGAATATGGGTCACGTCCATTTGCCATAATTGTAAGGCTTGAAGTCCCCTAGGGTTTACTCCATACCCTGTTTTTGGCGGTCCGGACAAGAGTTAATTATACCTTGTGCATCAGACAGAGGAATATTAAATTGACGTTTATGTACCTTAGCACTTTGGTGAAAAAATTCGTGTGAGGCTTTAGCTTGCAAAAAGAGATTTGTTCGGGGATCATTCCAAACTGCGGCAACAAGGCGATTGGCACAATTATTTCCTATCACCAAACCAAAATTAGGCTGATGACTATGTATATGAGTAATAAAATACTTATGCTCTCATTGCTCCAACAGGTATAGCAATTGCAACAGTAAAGCACGTAACACTGTATTTTTAACTTCTCTTATCATGGCTCGTTCTATTCTACAAACTGTGCCCACAACATATAGTGAGTCAGAAACTATATTGAGAGGCTGTGAAGTACCCATGGCCCCAGCAGCCACAGCCATAACTGCAGCCTGATTTTGCACAGCCACCCTATCCATGGCATCTAAAAACTGTGTGGTAGTTGCTCGCTTCGGCAAAGTTGCCAAAACCTGTTTATTTTTTTCATTAGCATTATCAAAAGCCAACATGTCTAGCATTTTGGGCTTCATTTCCTCTGATAATTCTGGATTATTGTCTATAGCAACATGCAATTGGTCTACAAACTGTGAAAATGGCTCAGCCGGTCCTTGTCGGATTAATGTAAACGGTGAGCTCAGCCTTTTGCCTTTTACACTCAAAATAGCTTTTCGACCTAACGCAGCAACAAGCTCTAAAACCTCCTTACTAAAATTAGCCTGCCAATCCGCTCTACTGTATCCGCTCTACTATGGGTAGACACTGTAATGTATCTACCCATTAACATTTGGGATTGTACCCCATAAAGCAGATCCCCCTGTTGACACACTTTAGCCGCTTCCTGATCACACAAATGCTCCCAAGTCTGATAAAAAGCAAGACGTTGGGAGGGAGAAAATATCAACATGACTAGCTGTCGAATATCTGCAGGACAAAGGGTATGACCCGTAAATATAAAATCTAAGAGACTTTGTGTAAACGACGATTGCAAACCGTACTGCGTACAAGCAGCCTTAACTTCCTTTAACAATTTCCAGTCAAACAGATCCCACTCACTCCCTCCCATTTGTGTATTAAGTAAGACAGTATAAGCTTCCATGGTTACCCCTTCTAAAACTGCATCCCTTATTACCCTCTGCCAGTGCGCTCCCAGCCCCCGACACTTCACCCCTCCTACAGTTCCCACACTATCAAACCCTGTCGGTGCTTGGAGCGGAGCAGTCAGTTTGAGGCGTAAATACACGCCAGGATAGTCTGGTGGAGGCGGTTCTGGCGGGCAACTTCCCTTCTCCTGACGAATACAAATTTCTCCCAATTTTTCCATCATTTTTTCAAAATCTTGTCTAAACATGGAATGCTCAGGCGGTGTCGAGTGCGTGGAATTTTCAGTGAACGAATCATCCAGTGATACAGCTGAGGGGTTCTTTTGGAGAGGGGGATATAAAGTCTGGTGAGGAGAGTCTCTTTCCTTCTTGTCTTCTTTATCCGGAGTCTCTTCACGCTCCTCTAGTGGGGGAAATGGTGGGGAAGGCCAGTCTTTGGGAAGCGGTCCCCGTGTAGGCATATTAGACATATGAAACGATAATGCAGATGCGGAGGTACTGCCAATATTGCCCTGATTCTCGCTCATAGCGGCATAAGCCGATGCTGCAACCTCTCTGTCCACTTTCATTTCACATAAAGTTTCTTTAACTAATCGCCAAAGGGTGACATATTGCCAAAGGCCCTTATTTCCTTTAGTACATTCATCAAACAACCTTTGTCTCATTTTCTCCCAAGTCTCTTTTTCAAAAAGGGCAGCAGTAGTCGGAATAATGCTGCTTCGATTAGCC
Organism: Phaenicophaeus curvirostris; assembly: GCF_032191515.1. NCBI lineage: Eukaryota > Metazoa > Chordata > Aves > Cuculiformes > Cuculidae > Phaenicophaeus > Phaenicophaeus curvirostris. The sequence continues at coordinate 47,376,377 of NC_091395.1, read as the reverse complement.
CATCTTAACATAGACTGCAACGCAGTTTTTTCGTAAACAATTCCTCTCTCTGAGAGGATATGTTGGAGGAGCTTCACCACAGCTTCAGACCGAGCCTTGTCTTTGGATGAGTGCACGGACCGCATCTCCTCCGCGACCGCTCGCGTGGCCAAAAACGAGTTTCCCGCCAAAGTCTTTAAGCTGCAGCTATACGAAAAACTTTTTCACAAGTGCTGGGGCAGCACTCACCTTCTCCGGTCGGCTTTTCCGTTCCCTCAACCTTATCTCCGGCGAGACGTCCTGAGCCGAATCTGAGGGTCCCTGTTCGGGCACCAGATGTGACGACGGAAGAAATGGGACAACACACGCTTAGCTTCACGCTAAGGCTTTTTAACTTTACTTAGCATGAGTTCCTCAGTGCTTGGGCTGCTCATTAAATGCTGTAGCCACCCATCATTCTTTCATTCAGAATTGGGCAAATAGTTCATATTAAAAGAAAAGAAAATATTCAAGAGTCTATCAAAGAATATGTTCTTTCTTTTTCAGTTCTATTAATAATGAACTTGATAGGACAAACAGCTTGCCCCCTGAAAAGTCAAAATAATGTTAAATGCATTAGTAGTAAGTAGTGAGTAGCATAAGCTAAACTCTTTTTCTGAAAAATCATAATATATGTATTCTTCCCCAGATTCATAATTTAAGCACCTGAGACCTCAACATATGAATTTCAGAATCCCTCCTCACATATAACATCTCAGAGAAGTAGCCATATACTTTCTCTTGCATTTCTCACAGAGAAATTGTCCAAATAAGAACTCTTTTGTCATGTTATTCCTTTCCTTAGAATCAAGAACAGTCTAACTACTAAGGGGGAACATTTATGGACTGTATAATCAGTAGAGTGTAGAGAGCACCACAATAAAATTCTAAAAAGTTAGCTGAAGGCCTAAAATAAATTCACATGGCTAAATCCTACCCTCTACACAGTGCACTGAGGAATGGTGATATTATTCAAAAGGCTTTCCCCTCTAGTCTGCCCACAGGAAGTAACAACAAGGTAAATGTCCTGTCTGCACCAGAGCATGCAAGTACACAAGAGACTAGTGAGAGGAAGGCTTGTCTTCTTGTGTTGGTAAAGAAAATGATCTTGCTACTGCCTAGGAAACATAACTATCCCAATGCTAACATGTTCCCTGAACTGTAAAGCAAATATTTGCTCGTTTTTTTCTTATAGAAGAAATCATTTTGATCTTATGCACTTTCACACCTCCATCATGTGTATTTTCTATTTCTGAATACTTCTGCCCTGAAAGAAAAGGAAGATTCCTGTACACAGTGTGTGAGCAATAACTCCTCACTGCCACAATATGCTCTTCAGTGCATTAACTCTATGTGCAAAATTTATCTAACATAAGAAGCCTGGTTTTCCTCTCCCTTATGCTCAGGTTCCTGCTAAAATCCTGCACTACATAAGTAACCCTCGACTTAGTTAGCATCTACATATGGAGAAGGATTCCTTTTCATGTCTATTACCCAGCCACACAACTTGCCTTTGACACTGCTCTATTTTTCAAGGTACAGTAAAAAATAAAACATAACTGCCTTTTCCTGACTGTAAATTTGGAGTGCCATTCTCATCCAGCTTTTTTTTTTTTTTATCATTTACTGAGGTAATTATTAATACTTATTACTGAAATAATAAAAACAAATTACATAAAATAAGACATATAATACAAGTAATACGTGAAACCATGCATTTCTTTGAGAATTTTTGCTGAAGGGTACCAAACCACTATGCAAATGCCCTAATTAAATGTTGTCAACCTATATGTAGCAGTTAATTGTTAATACCTCTGCGTAGGTGATAAGACCATTAAATACTTGCTGTAATGATAAATTAAGGGCATTGCTTTGATAGAGATAAAACCCAGGCACTCAGGAGTATCAGGCTTTGTCTAATTATTGTTCAAATGCTTTCTCAATGAAGTAGAAGGATGCTTTGGAGTAATACAGTAAGTAATACGTGGTGCCAAAGGAAACATCTCTATACTTTGCTACAGAACTCTGCCATTAGTTGGGGAGCAGCAAACCATATGCTCCACTAAACAGAGACTTTGCAGAATTTGCTTTTCAGATCATGAAGTTTTCATCTGATATGTTGTTGTTGGCATTGATTCATTAATTCTATGGACCTGCCTGCAGTTTTGCATTCATTATTTTAGCTGTTCTGAACTATAGTAGGTTGCGAGGGTCAAAAGCTCTTATTTGTTTAAAAAAAAAAAAGTCTCCTAAAACCAAACAGCCTATGAGATAAGGCCATACACAACAGCATTTGATGTATTAAATCTCGCTGGTATCTGACAACCCTTACTCCCTGGTGACGCAATTCTTTTCTAATAATTTAGTCTCAGTCTATTAAAGGACAGTTGCAGATAATACATCCATGCAAGTGGTGAAGGATGTCCAGATCGGTACTTATAGAAAGGTTATCAAAACACCGCTCTCAAAAAAAGAATTGTGCTATTGATTTTTTAATCATTTCAGAAAGAGACTGTTATGTAGATTTTCTAAAGGATTAAACATAACTAGAAGAAGCTGGAAATGGATTTTCCCTTTTCTCCTCCATGTGTCATGAGGAGATGCATGAAACAGATTTTTTTAAGTAAAGAACATGTCTTGCTGTTTAGAAGTCATCTTATGACATCTAGAGACTTCGTAGACTTTCAAAACTGTTGCTATTTTCAATGTTACCAGATTCCATTTTCCACAGAAATCCCAATGAACAGTTGTTTCCACATTTTGCATAAATAAATACAAAATCAGAAGTGGTCTTCTGTGCTGCTGCTGTCACCTGGGCTCTCAGTTCTAAGCTGGACACAGAGTAAAATAGGATTTTAATAGCATTCTGCTTCAGAAAACATTTCTGATGAAGTGGGTTAGGTTGCCATTCAGAATCTAGAAATCAGGGGAACTTAGAGCATGCTTACTCTTTTATTTGGATAAGGATGGATTTAAAAAATGATTTGCCTAATTAAGAGACACATTTTATGAGAATATGTTAAAAACTGTTAAATAGAAAACATTTTCCTAGGACATCTGGTCTAGTAACTGCCTGTCCCTCTATATAGTCCCCATGACAACAGTGCAAGATGCAGGGGGTGAGTACTTCACAAGACACATCAGCTGAACACACACAACACTGGATCTTAGCAAAATAGAACATTAAAGCAGGCATTGTACTTTAAAAAAAATTACTTTCAACATACCCATGAATGGAAAAGTTGTCAGGAACAGGGAAACACTGAGATTGTCCCTAAGATTTCCTGCCTACTTATTGGATTCCATTTAGGTGGGCAGAGGAAAGGAGACCAGGGCTGTAAATCTATGACTAGTGATGGCATCTGCCCTATGGTCTTCAGACTCTTTCCAAGAACACCAGATTCCAGGTTTCTGCTTTTCCAGAGGGTTAAACAGTAGGTTCCTTTGTGGTGTTCAACCTCTCTGCTGAGCCCTAGACATTACTATTTGTTTCCTCTGAAATTAAAGTGTTGATCTTAAAACTCAAATGTGTGATAAAGAATTTACAAACTAACATATTCCTGAATCTACTGTTGACCTATAAAATAAGTAAAAGTAAACAGCATACACTTTTCTTATAGTATGACTACCCTGCCTATACATCATAGCTAAAAGGTTTTCCTTTCAAACATATTTCCTATTATACACGTTCATAAGGCAAAAAAAAAAAAAGTGATTTAAAGTATCGCCTTGACCACAGTAATAAATAATAAATCTACTTTGATGTATGAGATGTGGAAACAGTATCAAATGTACTACTTATACATTCTAGATTCACCAGTTAACAGTACCCTAATGATTTCTAGGACTGCCATGAACATCAGATGTTTACAGTGCCCTGACAAGGTTGTTTGAACACTGTCCCAGTGCTTCCTGCTAAGTTACAATATGTTTGCCATAAGTGACCTAGCAACCACTAGTTTGGAGAAAAAACTGCATTATAAATCCATAAACATTAAGTTTACTGTTAATGACTATGATTTTGCAGTATATAGTTTAAGTGTATATGTGGATGGCTCCCTCTTCTGGAAAAATCTCACAGAATATGTGAACTACTAATTTTGAAGTAAATAATGATGATAATTATGATGATGATGACAATAATAATAATAAAATAAAGGTATAGAAGGAGGAAAATGGAAAAAAGGAATTTTGAAGTAATGTATTTTTATCAAAACAGACTAATTTTCCTTCTCAATCTTTTCCCAATTTTTTTCCCCATTTCATCAGTATTTTACCATGAAAGCATTATTTCAGCCATAAAGATGTTGTGAAGAAAGACATACGTTGTTGTCAGCAATATAGTCTTTTTTTCTTAATTGTTCTGTATATTTATTATATTCATTATTACAGTGTGTAGCAGCAATATCAAATAATCTGTAAGAAACAAAAAAGAGGACAGAATAGATTGGAGCTACAAAAAAACAGTATGAGTGGATTAAAAGAACTAAATATTGACATAAAGTAGCTCAGATTACAAGAGAGATGCTTGTCACCGTTAGTAACAGAAATGCAGTCCATATTCATAGGGCCTGGGCAGTTAAACAGTGGTTGAGCCCACAAAAGCCAGTTAAAGTCATAAATCACAACCAAAAATAAACTTTGAAACATTTGTCCTGAATAAAATACCGTAATCTTGATATTTTAGTAAAAACAGAATGAAAAGGTTTTACAAAAATGCTAAAAAACAATTTATTCTTTCAAGTCAGACAGAAAAGTTTCTTTTGGACAAAGTTTGTTTAGTTTAAACGTTAACTATTTTGATCAATAGATTCTGAAAGACATTTTTATTGAAATATTGAAGTAGAAGTTCAACTACTTGTATTCAGTATATCAGAGGACGGATACAATCAAGAGGATAAGGCTTAGAACAAGCTCATTTAAAGGCAACATCTCTACATTCTCATCTCTCAATACAAGGAGCCAATGACATAAATAGAACAAAAAAAAACCCAGATCTCTCCTTTTAAATGGTTTAAATTAAAGGAGATATTTAATGGCTATTCCATAACAGATAAATGAAAATCAGTTACTATGGGAATGGGAATAAGAATAAAGGGGATAAAATCCATCTCCCGGATCCAGCTGAAGAAGATAAAGTAGTAATATAAATTAGCTTCAACTGCAACGCTGCATTCTCATTAGGAACATAATTTCTTAAGAGCGTTCATAGCTGAAAGATTTAAGCAGATGGACCAGAATTTCCACCTCATATAAGGCCTAAGATATAGGCTATTTCCTTTGTGCTTTTGAGTGGCTAGGCCAATGCAATTTATCAGGCAAGGAAACTCTGCTCATCAGTACTGTCTTCATATAGTTTTCACAGAAGAAAAAAATGCACTTTTAACACATATTTAAAGGCCAATGTTTAGGGCTTCAGGTTTCTGTTTAACTTAGATCTTTGGCTTTTCAGATTTCCATATTATTTTATTTTTCTTTCATAGATTGTAGTTCTTATTAGACTGTAATGCTACACAAGAAGGCAGCTAGTTAGAAAGAAGACTGAATATGAGATTAAATCTTTGAATTTTGTTATTTCATTCCTTACTTCAGTTACAGCAATAATATAGACAATCCCTTTCTCCTTCACAGAAAATATGAAAAAAGGAAAATCTGATCCAGTCTTTCTCAAAGAGAAGTGCTGCCAAGTAATTTACTGTGAAACTAAGCCACATCCATTAACTTTTTAAGGCCTGCTGTGCAGACTTACACAAAAACTCTTAAAAATACAGAACTTAAAAAGCATAATTTAGCAGTGAAATAGAACTCTCTGGAAAACCTGAAAGTTAAATGGGAATTGCTCCATAAGCAACATCAAAATATTGCATGATGATGGATAAAGATGACATTTACAAGGTTTGTTAATGCAAGATGGTGAAGTTTACAGGAAATTATTCTCATATGCTTGACATATCATTTCTCACAGAGTCTGGATCATAATTCAGCTGTCTTCACTCGACAAGGTCAAAATTTACCACAGTGTACACTAGACAACTGCAAGTTGAAGAGGCTCCATCATCTCTTAAATCAGTTTCTGCATAATTTCAGATATAAAAATCTAATTCTGTGTCAACCAGACAATCTATCCCTGCTATATTAAAAGGAAACTCTCCAAAACTTTTGATTAAAATATACTGAAGATAAAAAACCTATTTACCTAAAAACTCTGTTCATAATTCATAATTAATTTGAATTACTAGCAAGCAAGTGAATATAGAGTTTCTTAAGAAAAATCCTAGATAACACACAAACAAAACCATACATTTTCTTCACTATATCAATTTTATTAAGGACTCAGGTTTCATATTGATTAAGGTGAAAAAAAATATGATCAATTTATTAAATACAAGGCTACTCTTTAGGGTGTAAACTTCAAAATATCTGCTGCAGATATTAAACCTAACTAAAAACTCAGTTGCTATCTATTCTTTGTTATTCTGGATGTGTGAGGCCAAAAAATTCTGTTTCAAGACTACTTTTTTACTTTATTCAAGCAGAAGACAACAGTATTATTGGTAAGGGCCCACACATAAGAGCACTACAAATCCTCTTCTGAATCAACATTGTCAACCTCCCAGGTCCTGACACATAGCTGTAACATGTGACACTACCTATTCAGTAAGCTAGTCACACATATTTAGTGGGACCAAATAATGAAACACTAGAAAATTACTAAAAGTATTTTTACTGTGCATGACCCAAGTCAATTCATTTTTATTTCACAGGAAATTACCGTCATTCCAGAAACTAGACTAACTGCTTTCACTTTTACAGGGGTTCTTCATTTATTATAGATACATTACTACTGACTCCCCAAATGTCTGCTTCTCTCACCAGCAGAGACCAAGATTTGCAAAATTAACCATGGAGTTCACTCAGGACCTGATGCAGCAATCAGGTTTCTTTGGTACTCAGGCAGGATGGCAGGCAGCTAGCAAAACACCATGTAGTGGTGATCACAGTAGGATGTAACAGTCCAGTTATCAAACACCTAAAGAATCAAGAAACCCAAACAATCATACCCAGCTCCTAAGGAACCAAAGCACAGTTGCCTTCAATGTAGTTTTAATTAGTTCTTCAGACATTATTTTATGCATTTTTACCAATTACTATTTTTCTGTCATGTGTCTGTCGATCATTTTAATCAGCAGGCATACTTTTCCTAGCTACTATACACACCTACAAAAACTGAACTTCATCAACACATAGCATAGACTACATACAATGTGTCTGGGAACATTAGAGTTTGCACCAATTTCCAAACTGAGTTATGCAGTTTTTAATCAGTGCTTTTGTGCACTACATACATGTATTTGTTCTTCGTTCTGCTATCTAGAACAACTGTCAAACCTATTTCTTCAGTTCCACCTGTAAGAAGACTTCAGGTCTACATATCACTGCTCTAACATATACGCCATATAGTAGTATAATATCTCCACACACAATATGCAGTACCAGTTTAAGAAAAAATTAAATACTCCCTTTACTGAAGCAAATATCACACAAAATCAAAACCTGTACTATTTGTAAGAAAGTTGCTGCTTTTTTATAACTTTTAAAATTAATCCAGAAAAGCTTAACACAAAACTGCATAGCAATTAATAGCATTGAATTCAGAAGCAGTCATATGATTTTCCATTATCTGAGGTTCTCATAGAGTAATTAATAAATGTGCATAATCATATTACATATGTATAATACTGTATAGATTCATCCAAATTAAATACTATAGGATTTATTCATTAAGGAAATAGTGTGTTGACTTCTTACCAATCTGGATGGGTACCATTAATTAATTTAAATAGAACTATCTTGATGTAACCCCTGCCTGGCATGATTGGCAACAAAATGCGAGCAGTTGTGAGGGTTCCCAATTCCCTTCCCTTTCCTACACAAGGAAAAGGAAATGACAAGGGGAAAGGGAAATGACAGAAAAAGTCTTGTGAGCTTTAATGAGACAATAATCATGGTAAGGAAAACACTATTAATAAGAAATTAATAAAATATGTATAAAAATATATTAAATTGCCCTCCTCCTGATGGCTATGTTATCATAGATGCTGCAGAGCAGGCAAAGGGAAAAGGTCCCAAGGTTGGACTCAGCGGCAAGAGCTGGACTCAGGAACTGGATTCAGGAATGCAAAGATCCAGGATCAGGGCAAAAAGACAAATGAGGTCCTCATTGCATACTGACCATCAAAGAAAAGAGTTTGACCCTCATGATCTCTCAGTTTTATATCAAGTACGACACGTATGGAATGGAATACTCTGTTGGTCAGTTTTGGGTCACCTGTCCTATTGGCTCCTCCCAGCAGATGTGACCCTTTTTTGCTTCTTTGACTTACAGCATTCCATCAGTCCTCGGTTTCTATAGGAATAAATATAAGAAACAACCTTTCTGCATATCAATGCCTCATGTTATCACTTCTAGAGAGAAACATTTTCTGAAAAACATGCAGTTAACTTTCAGAAAATTGAGTTATTCAGATGAGGCTTAGGTGAAGCGGGAAATCTGATTGTACCTCAGCTCAAACCAGAACAAGAGCAAATAGATTTTAAGGTCTGGAGGAATCATCACAGCCATGAATTCTGACTTGTAGCATAAGAACTGCCATGTTGTTTAATAACATGATTCCTGCATCAAGATCATTATTTCTAAACTAGTTTAGACCCAACTTGCCAACTGTTCATGTTGCCTTGTCTGCATTTCATTCTCAGCAATTTCTGATGCGTGAAAAATAACAGCATAACCTACCTTGAATTCCATGCTATTTTTCCCTATTTTGCTCTGCCATTTTGTTAGGAGAGACTTGGAGTCTGACTGATTTCAGCTCTGGAAGTTCAGCAAAGCCTGCAGGCTGCCACAAAGCAGTGATAACTAGGCAATCAAGGTGAAGCAAGTGCCACAGGCACTCTATGAAAATCAACAATCCTTTGAAGTTTTCACTGAAGCAGGATGAAATATCATATCAGGGCTTGTGATGATAAGCTGTCCTACATGTTCCTTGTCACATTGGCACCACGGTGGTTTCTTTACTATCTTCTGAATTCAGAAAGGCACACTGGTGGAGTCATGTACCATACTTACCCAAAATTCCAGAGCTTAGAAGTTAATTTCCTTTTAAAAGTAAACTTCTGTCTTTCTCAAAATTATTACAGAATAATTCAACATATGTATTTATTTGTAAATAAATATATCTCAGGTTAAGTCACAGATTTCTTTTTTTTTTTCTTTTTAAATATACCAAGATGAACATGGCATGCTTCATGTATTGAAATAATCTATCATAGTCTATTGTCTCTCTGCGTAACAAGGGATGATCTTGGCATATTGTCATGACACTGCTTATTAGATGTCATTCTTTGTACTACAAGAACCACCTTCGTTTCCTCAAATATAACAATGTGGCTACCGTAATATCAACAGCACTTTTTCCTAACTTACTAAATTAATTTTGGTATTCCTAATGCTATTTGAGTGAATTTAGCCCACGTATTCCTTGCATAGTGTGGTGGATTGACCCTGGCTGGACACCAGGTGCCTGCCAAGCAGCTCTATTTCTCCTCTCCTCAGTTAGACAGGGGAGAGAAAATATAATGAAAAGCTCATGGGTCTAGGTAAGGACAGGGAAAGATTATTCACCAATTATTGTCATAGCCAAAACAGAATCGACTTGGTGAAATTAGTTTAATTTATTACCAATGAAATCAGAGTAAGGTAACTATAAATACAACCAAATCTTAAAAACACCCTTCCCCAACCCCTCCCTTCTTCCCAGGTTTAACCTTACTCCCAAATTCTCCATCCTCTCCCTGCCCCAGTGGTGCAGGGGAATGAGGAAAGGAGTTGATGTCTGTTCATCACTCATTGCCTCTTTCCTCCTGCTCCTTTGAGAAGCAGTCCACAGCAGAGCAGGTTAGGTTAATTCATTGGCATTTTAGCTTTTGAAGCTCAAGACTTTGTATGACAATGAAATAAAATGAGAGGTTATGCTGCAAGAATGTTGAGAGATAGTGCCTTCAACTACCCAAGAAGCATGACTGCAGTCAGAGTGCATGCCCTTGATTGCCCTATTGATGTTCCAAAATTGATTTATATTGTTATAAAGTAGACTTTAAAAGATCTTTTATGAAATAATCAAGTCAGTGATTTATGTCATCCTTCAAAAGCAGTTCATAAAACACCTCAAAGGAATTAAGCAGAGGCCCTCTGAGAAGGTGATGAGGCTGACAGCCCAGCTGAAATGCCTCTACAACAGTTTACACAACATGTGCAACAAAGAGGACGAGCAGGAAGCCATTTTACAGCAGAAGAAACTGTTATATAGTTGCCACCACTGAAACATGGTAGGATCACTTGCACAACTGGACTGCTGCAAGTAATAGGATGAGATGAAATGGCCTCAGGTTGTGCCAGGGGAGGTTCAAACTAGCTCTTAGTAAATACTACTTCACTGAAAGGGTTGTCAAGCATTGCAACAGGCTGTCCAAGAAATTGGTTGATTCTCCATCGCTTGAGGTATTTAAAAAACATATAGATATGGCACTTAGGGCCATGGTTTAGGGAAGATCTTGGCAATGTTGGGTTTACAGTTGGACTCAATGATCTCAAAGGTCTCTTCCAACCTAAACAATTCTGTGATTCTCCTGTGATTTTGAAGACTGGTTGGGTCTGGATTTGCTACAAAACTGGATGACATCACAAAGTAACATCAGCTGAGATGATTTATCTTTCCTTCCTTATTTTGAGGGGGAGGTGTAGAGCTTAGCAGCAGGGAAGTTACAAGCAAAGGTGTAATCTCTTTCTGCTTTTGATATTCTTATAAATTATACAGCCAACAAAAAAAAACAAAACCCAAGACTAACCCTAGAAGCAAGAGTGGGAGGGTAGAAATAAAGAAAAGGTTATAAAACATGTTCTAACCTGTTACCGTGAGACAAGGTTCAACTCAATCATTTCACTCACTGTGAGGGGACACATGTTCAAATATAGGCCTTTTCCTACCCTCGATCAGAAAGCATCAGTATGCAAGAGTGAAGAGCAAGTTAGCCTCAAGACAACATGCCAGCCCACAATGCTTTGTCTCTAAAGCAGTTTTTAGCTAATATCAACATCACTCTGCTTCAGCATACGTGCTCAAAGGAACCCATTTGTCAGTAGAACACATGACATTAAAAACAATGGAGGTCCTCAACAGCCTTTCAGAAAATGATCTGTGGAATTGCTTTGAGTGTTAGCATCATCATATGCCTATGTGTGTCTACTCAGAAGGGAACTATTTTTAAGGTGATTTTAGTTCATTCTCCTAATTTGCTAAAAAAAAATGAGTACAAGCATGGACTCAGGTTTTTTGTTTCAGGCTTCGTATATGCCCTCATGTGCTTGGTGTGGTCACAACACATAGGGTAGGTTTTAGTTCATTTGAGTCTAACCGCTTTATCATCACTGTCTTTAAGATTCTTCAGGTTAAATGTTCTTCAACTGAAAAAATTTCCTTTTAGGTAATTTTCAACATGGAGCTGAAGAGTAAGCTAAACTCAAAGAGCTTCCCAGTAGTATGAGTTAAAGAAAGTCTTGTATTGTCAAGAACACCCCTCAATGTCAAATGTGATGTCATACAGCTAGAAAAAAAATACTGGATTTGGAATCTAAAATGCAAAAGGGGCTCCTACATTCTGATCTCTGTGCCCAGGACAGTTTCTATACTTCATCCAATGAAATTTAAATATGCATTTCACTAAACCAAAAATATATTTAAAAATAAGCTCAAGAACTGCAGAATTAAAATCTAATTAGAATTAGAATCACTGCAATTCATTTTTAACAACACATTTGGTATTATATGTCTGATATTCAAAATATCCAGAAACAGTTGATCAGATTACTTGATTTTCAAGCATCATCCCTTCAGCTTTTTCTTTCATCTTAAATTATTTTTTTTACTTCTTGTCTACCCTAACATACAGTTGTAACCAGAACTCCTGTATAAAAAAAGCAGTGGATTAGTAAAATCATTACAAAACACATGCTTAATACTTTGTGCATTTTCTCTAGAGACAAATATTTAGTAAACAGACAGATTGTTGTCTTTGGTTTTCATTTTGGTTTATACAATTGCAATTAGTTATTTGTGTAATGCATCAACAAGTTACACACATTTATTCAATTTTACAGCAGTCTGCAGTGTAATTGTATGAATCCACAGGTGGAATAATTTTCTTGAACATAACAATTTGAAAGAATTGGAAAGTCCCAAGGAAAAAGCAGTGAAATCTTTGATTCGTAATACTAAAATATAACTTTATAATTGTTTCAAGTGAAATTCACACAGAAACAGAGGCTTCACACAAGCTCTCTTTTTAAATTCCCTTTTGTTTCTCCATTTAAAGGTGACTACGTGAAGGTCTGCAGTGAAGCTTAGCACATGGGTGGATTTCAGCAAGAGCACTGACTAGTGACCTCAACAGCTGCTTGGAAGGAGTGTAGCCAGTCTGCATAATTAAAACATCGATTTTCAGTAGTGAAGTTGCCATGGACAGTAGCAACTTGATTCTAACAGTTCTCTAGCAACTATTATAGTTGTCATATATTTATTCTGAGAGTTGCATTTTTATATTACCATGTGCTAATACTTACTGTCATATTCATAGCACAGCAAATGGAAGCAAGATGTCACAAAGATTTTTGAAGGTTAATATTTCCTAAATAAATCACAATTTTTCATATTAATAGCATTCACATGTCAGTTTGAAAAAATTGTTTGCCTTAACCTCTTTCTAAAAGTCTGCCTGTCATTTGAGGTATTTACTGCAAATTGGAATTGCATTGCGGAAAATGGATGTGTTTAGTCAGATTAAATAAAATTGCATGCCGGCTAGCTTTCATGTATTCTAAATATGGCAAATGAATTACATACATATTAATTGTATTTATGTAAATCTTGCTACTGCTTCACATGTGAAAAGGCAGCACTAAGGAAGGAGATTTAGATACATCATACAGGCAGCATGTCACTAAAATATTCTCAGAGATCCAGAGGTTGCCGTCTTAAGGAAGGCTTGCTGGTGTAGCCTGCTCTGTTACCGATTTTGTAAATAAATTCAGGCACAGATATCTGCAGTGTGACTCTACAGAATTTCCTGTCAGGGTTGACAATACTTGTGAGGCTGGATGAGCCTGATGGTAATTCTACAAGCAGCTCAAATGGCAAATTTTCCCATGGCTCAGGAGGCAGAGACTTCCCAGAGAAGAAAGAACAGAGAAATGGTTGGAGAGCAAGTCTCTCATGGTATCCTCCCAAACAAAATGCCCAGAATACAGCTGGATAAATGCAGAATGCAGTGAGTGAACAACTTGCTGATGGGTCAGGCTCTAAGGGTCATAGTGAATAGGGCTGCTTCAGGCTGGCAACCAGTCACTGGCAGTGTTCCGCAGGGATCCATTTTAGGACCAGTACTCTTTAATATCTCCATAAATGACCTCGATGCAGGACTCAAAGGTTTACCAACCAAGTTTTCTGATGACATCAAACTAGGGGAGCTATTGCCACTCTTGAGGGTAAAGGAGCCCTACAGAAAGATCTAGACAAATTGGAGAGCTCAGCAATCACCAGCCATGTGAAGGTTAACAAGTGTAAGTGTGGATTTTGCACCTAGGACGTGGCAACTGTGGCTATACATACAGACTGGGAAGTGAGAGGCTGGTGAGAAGCCCTGCAGGAAGGGATCTGGGTGCTGTGGTTGACAGCAAGTTGAACATGAGCCAACAATGTGCCCTAGCAGCCAAGAGGGCCAACCAGGTCCTGGAAGGCATCAAGCACAGCATTTCTAACCGGCTGAGGGAGGCGATTGTCCCACTCCACACTGGTTCAGCCCCACTTCAAGTCTTGTATGCCGTTTTAGGTGCTGCAGTATAGAAAAGGTATCAAGCTCCTGGACTTCATCCAGAAGAAGGCCGCAAAGTTGAAGGGTCTAGAGGGGAAGTTGTATGAGGAGCAGCTGAAGTCTATTCTCTCTGGCAGCCAATGATAGGACCCAAGAGAATGGCAGGTAGATGTGCCAGGGGAGGTTTATGTTGGGTATTAGAAAAAGGTTCTTCACTCAGAGGGAGGTGGAGCACTGAAACAGGCTCTCCAGTGAAGTAGTCATGGCACCACGCCTAACAATATTCAAGAAGCATTTGGACAATGCACTCAGACACATGGTGTAAGTTTTGAGGTTGTCCTGTGCAGGAATAGGAGTTGGACTTCACGATTCATGCGGGTCCCTTTTAACTCAGGTTATTCTGTGACATCTTCTACTTGCCAAGTAATAAAAGACATTGGAGTTGTAATGGATGCACAGACACATTATGGTTGCTCCCTTTCCCCTCTGTTCATCCTGTTGGAAAACCTCTACAGTAGTAGAATTGATTTTGAAGCTAGAAAGTACCATTAAATCACATAACATGACCTGTTCTGGCAATGTATGGAAACTTATACATCTGTCTATACTGAAGACTACAACTTGAATGTAGCTAAAAGGCATTTGCCAGTTCTGTTTTAGAAAAGACATAAAATTAATAATTTCTTTAGATAGTTTGTCAAAATGGGATATTTGTGCCAATTTCTAAATTGGACGTAAGTTCCAGCCAATACGTTTTTTATGTCTTTCTTTGCTGAATCATTTTTAATGTTATTTTTCAGAAACACAAAGTTTCAAACAGAATTTCTGTGCTCTTATTTCAACATATTGCTTTACTTTTGTTGGCATGTTTCACTTCAGATTGTAGTCAGTTATAAAGTTTGTTACTCTATTTGCCTTTACAAGACTATCTTTGTTCAGACTCTATTCAGTTTATTCCATGCAAAATATATAAACCAAGTAATTTTGATACAGATGTCACTTATTTTAAAATTACTATATAATTTAAGACAATATTTATATCTAACACCTCTTCTATTTTAACCTAAATCTAACACTTGCTCATGATAAAAAGTGGAAGACAGTAAAATTCTCAGGATTTGTCTCAGTTGCAAATCTGTTCCTCAGACAAATTTCAGAACTAGAGTAACAAACAATTTCTAGGATTATGTGCTCGTAAAGCAGCAAATTCATTGGGCTGCTACCACCTTCTCTCAGTCTGTAAAAACCCATGCTCCACTGCCATGCTCTGTTCCAGGGTGGCCAGCCTTTGAGGGGAGGAGAATAGATCCCAGGATTTTACAAATATAGGCAACAATTGCAGGATAGTGAAACCAAGGTCATTGGTTTTTCTCAATAAATGACCCTCATATTCATGAGTAAGTTATAACACCATTTTCTCCTTGGAGATATCTATCAATACTATTCAGTAAATATCAATACTATGAGTAAATATGGTGAACATAGGCTGATATGCATTCATTTGCATTAAATCTATGAACTCAGTTTGACATTGTTCCAAATCTTTCCCATTTATAAGTATATCTAAGTAGGTTCTTTTATTTCTCATAAAAAAAAATAGCCTTGCAATTTCTCTGTGACTAGTTTACAATTCTTTGCCTGGCTAGCAGGAAAATCTCATTCATACTGTTAGGAACAGAAGGGAAAGCAATAGTAATAATACAGTACCATTACCTGCAGTTTTGCTACAAATGCATAGGACATGTTCATACAGTCAGAATATCCAGCTAAGAAACCTGTTCTCACCATTTTCCTCTATTGTATGAAATACAATCTCTGTCCTTCAAAGAACTGAGACAAATAAAAGGGAAAAAGAGAGAGAGACTACAATTTTTCTGCTAAGGTCTTATTTCTAATGTGCTTGTGCACACTTACAAATCCCAGAGTTAAATCAAATATTAGAAGAAGGTCCTTTTTTGGCAGATTTGATTATTCTGGATTTATGCACTGTTTTGAAGATTAACAGTGATTTAGATTCCAAGCAAACATTTAAAGAAAACCAAGCTGGGTATCTGGTCAACATGGTAACTTTTAATTCTTTGGTTCCAAAGGATGTTGCATAAATACTAGGAAAATTATAGGTTAATTACTAAGAAAATTACAGCTCAGTCGTTGCATTCAGAAACAATATTGTGGATTGTATATCAAAAAGCAGTGAAACTGAAAGAATACTATAGGCTACACACAACTACAGAATCTTAAAACCCACAGAAAGTTTTTTTTAACCAAATAACAGTGTATTTCCTTATATGTGATCAATTTCAACCCTATGGAAAATATTTTATCCTTATTGTGTGTCAGTTTCTTAAATAGTAACCTATCACTTACCTCAGCAAGTGAGATCTGCTAGTTTAGGATTTTTGGGGAACAAATTCTATGTAAATTGAAACAATGCATGCATATGTCCAAGTTAATCATACCGTTTATGAAGAACTTTTCAATTCACAATAAATTCAGTGTAATGATATTTTACATGTACATAATATCTTCTCAAAAAAAAAAAAAAACACCAACCCTGAAATGGGTCTGTAGAGTTTCCAAACAATACGACAGATTAGAGCATAACTATGAATGGGAAATTAGCCTAGTCTTCACAGATGTCATAGCATATCACAGTCCTTCACCAAGACAGGACAGTTTGTCTTTGATGCTGTCTGTGCAGTTCACAGGTCCAGTTTAGCCAATGAGCTTTGATGTCACAGAATAGTTGCTGATGCCAGAAGTTGATCTTATCTTTGGGTAAGACAATGCTGCCCAGTTCTCTTGGGAATGTTTTTGCAATGTGTCATTTGCCTACCTCCCAGCCCCTTGCTAAATGTAACTGATTATATAAAATAGCCTCTGGCAGCCTGCTAACAGCTGCCCTCAATACCCAGATAAAGGTGCATTTATAGGTTAATGCTTTCACCCTGTGAGTTGCAAACCTTTGATGACACCCAACCTTGTATTAACTGTTGGTCAGGCGAGAAGATTGCATTACATATTGGTCAAGTCGCTGACACTGAGCTATGAAAAGATGTTCATAAAGACAATAGCAAGGATATGTTAACTTTTGATTCATTGTCATCCCATTATCTTGCTCTAGTCATCTTTCTGAAATATTTGAGTAGGTTCAGTCAGACACAGAACACCAATGGGATGTAAATTCAGTGACCTCAGGGATCCTTTCTTTTAGTTTCCCGGGGTGGATGAGAACCACCACCTTTGGTTAAGCTACTTTACCATTCTGAAAGATGTTCTTGTGACCCAGGTACAATAGCAAGTTAGAATAATTGGAAATTACAAGCTTGCACTCAAAAAGATACTGGATTTACAGGCAGAAATTTTCCACTGGCAAGGATTATGTCAAAGAGCTGAAAGTTATGTTAGATTTAAATAATTGTCTGAGTATGGGTGATAAACATGTTTGGGCTTGCTGTCAAAGCTTCTCTTCCCATTTGACTTATTTAAAGAACAATAAATACAACCTAGTAGCTTATTGTAGCTGCTGGCAGTTAGTTGATCTGAGGAGCTACACGCAAACTTTATCCAATCCCAAGTATTTTTAGATCATTAAAAAACACTTTGTTTCAGTTTTAAAGAATGGAAATACGCTTATGACAAATTACTTGCCCGAGGTCAGCAGCTCAGGGACAGACCACACAGATAGGTGTCCTGATATCTAGTTTGATGCCTTTCCTCTATAAACAGCCCAAGTTCATATTGGTCTTTCAGCTACTGCTCAACAATGTAAACTCATAACATTTTTTCATAGCACTGCCAAGTCCCCATTATCTTTATTTTCTTCCTTCTTTTGCATACATTTTTCCACAGGCATTCTATCTTGCTATTTTATTTTTTTCCCCTCCCACAAGTGAATTTTATTTTGATGTTTTTGAACAATTTCCTTAGAGCAGCAAGAAGCCTGAAACAAATCCCTGAAGCTAGCACACTTTAGAAGGCTGTAGCCCAGAGTACTTAATATATGACTCAGGCATAATTCTTCATAGACTGAATAAAGGATCTCAGCTTGCTCATCATGACTGGTAGGGGACCACATTACTCTCCAGGGCGTCTGCTCATCAGTTAAGACAATCCTGAAAATTTCATGACTGTCACAAAAGCACTGCACATAAAAAGATACTTGACTAGTAACAACTGCCTGAGTGCCTACTAAACCTTTAACATTTAGTAATGGTTCTAGAATGTTTAAAATGCTCATTTTTTCCCACTGAAAGTATAGATCTGTTTAAATAGTTCATTAATATGGTAAGTAACCAATATATTTGCTAAGATATGACAATTCATATGTTCAAACATCCTTTAAACATTCCATTCCATTTTCTGCAGTTCTAGTCTGTCAGTCCAGGAATAATTTTCCTCCATTTAAACTGATGTAGTCTATACCTGTATTTGATTAAGTAATTGTTTTTCTTGGCATAAACTTTATTTATTCCAATACTATTTTAGAGAAATTCAGAAATCCACCGGGATGAAAGATCATTAATAGGTGCATTTGAACTTTTCTATGATGTATGTGTTTACATTCAAATTTGTACAAGGCCTAGATAATTGTTACAAGTGTACTCTTTAGAGTTTCTGTTTTCAAATGAGGACAAGTTGATATGTGTTTTACCTACCCTTCTTTCTTTTGCAAATATTGATATTGTCATCACCTTGGGTTTCTGTATGAAGCCTTTCCTAAGCGATAATCAAGTAATCCAAGTCCTCATTTTATCAAGACACAAAGATTCATCATCTTATTGCCATGATATTTACTCTACAATCACTTGGCTCCCACTGAGAGACACAGACATTTACGAGATATACATATAAAACGATTAAATGCCTAAAAGGCTGGATTTACTACAGGGGTACTTTCATGGAGGAAGAACATTCTTCAGAAAAAGCACAAGAGAAAATTCTTTGCTTACCAATGCTTATTTATGAGTCTAGCATCTATTCTTTATTGTTAAAGTGACCTGAGTCCTTTCCCAAAGTACCTTTCCAGTATCTTAGCAGAAAAAGTTGACATGTTATATGTAAAATGTTTTTACATATGACTGATAACACTCCATTTAGATTTCAGTGGTAAACAATGATGAATTCTGTATTTTGAACTGTATCTCTAACAGCTCCAGAACTTGCCACAAAGCCTCACAAAATGATTACATCTCCCATCCACCCACATATGCATTTTTGTGATTAGTTTGCAATAGTATATAGATTGTTGTTTGTTTCTTTCATCAGAGTTCTGCTGTATCTCTGTCTACCTTGAGGATCCAGAAAGAGCTGCACAACTTAAACTCCACTACACAGTTACAACACGGTTACTTATTATGAAATATTGTTTAGCTTCAAATGGCAAACAGACTCCGGGAAAACTTTGCAATCTTATTATTGCTTTTTGTAGTTTAGCCCCAGTCAGCAACTAAGTACCGTATGGCCACTCACTCACTTCTTCCCCTGAGGTGGGCTGGGGAGGAGAATCAGATAGTAAAAGATAAACTCATAGGATGGATGAAGACAGTTTAATAGAAAATCAAAAGAAGGGAAAAATGACAATAATTATAAAAAATATATAGAAAGTAGTGCCCAGTGCAACTATTCACCAGCCAGAAACAAATGCCTAGTCCATTCCTGAGAAACAATCCTACTCAAACAACTTCCCCAGTTTATATACTGAGTGTGATGTCACATGGTATTGAATAACACCTTTGCCAGCCTGGGGCAGTTGTCCCAGCTGTGTCCCATTCCAGCTTCCTGTGAACTCCTCACCTTCTTGTTGGCAGGCCAGTATGAGAAACTATCCCAGTTGAATCCAGGACAACAGTTACTAGGCTAAAGTGGTCCATCATCTATAGATGAGGATTTATATATTATGACAAGGGTAATGAAAGTTTTATAAAGGGTAACAAGGGACAGTAAGGAAAATAAAATGTGATATATGTATCTTCAAAATGGATTTGTAGGCATCAGATGGTTGTTATGAGGTAGAAGGCAGAAAGACAATATGACATCCAACTCAGTCACAAATTTCCATGACAAAGTAGACCATATGTAATGTCAAAGAGATTTTTCCCTCAAGGTTACTCACAAACCAATGGTCTGTAGGGGTTTGTCTCACATACGCTGAGGTTTAATAACAGTTTTCTCTGAGAACCTCTTTCATATCATCAGATTACCCTTGCGTTTTAAAGCTAGGAAATTAATGCATATATTGATTGCTGAAACTGTCAAGCAGGCTGCAATGTTGCTAATATTTCAACCCATTTGGTATACTGGGTTGAACACATTTTAATTTTATTTAAAAGATTAAAAAATTATTTTTAATTTGACATAAGATCATAAATTAACATTTTTTATATTCCTTGAGATATAATGTACAAGTTTTTTTTTTCTCTTTTAAGTTAATGGTTCTTCCTGCCTAATGGAGCTTACAAAATAATCTTTCATCTTATTGCTGAAAAACAACTTTTAAAGTTTTTAAAGAAAACTCCTTTCAAGTCTGTATCCTACATTATCATTGTTATTGTTGTTGTTATCACTACCATAAACAATACCTGTCAAAAGTAATACATACACATTTTTATGGTATTCTCACCACCAGATGGTATGCATTCAAAGGCATAATCTTCACATATGTTTTGTGGTTTACCAGCCAAAGAATACAGATCAGTGCTTGTTGAAGTCAGAGTTAATTTAGCTAGTGTTAAACTCACCTCATCTTCAGGAACTAAAAAAGCAAACAGAACCAAGTATTTTCTGTACTTTTAATACTTATAGTTTTTCCACAGGGCTCAATCTTGGCTGTAGTTAAGTCAATGGGAGTGTGGATGCCAAGGAATATTTTTCTATCACTCTTCTCCAATAGATAGCAAGAAAACAACCATGCAACAATGTGTACTTGTGCCATAATGGGCCAAAGGAATAGAAAATCCAGTCAATTCAAAGGTAAATTCAGTCACAGAATCACAGAATCACAGAATAACCAGGTTGGAAGAGACCCACCGGATCATCGAGTCCAACCATTCCCATCAAACACTAAACCATGTCCCTCAGCACCTCATCCACCCGTGCCTTAAACACCTCGAGGGAAGGTGAATCAACCACCTCCCTGGGCAGCCTGTTCCAGTGCCCAATGACCCTTTCTGTAAAGAAATTTTTCCTAACGTCTAGCCTAAACCTCCCCTGGCGGAGCTTGAGGCCATCGCCCCTTGTCCTGTCCCCTGTCACTTGGAAGAAGAGGCCAGCACCCTCCTCTCTACAACCTCCTTTCAGGTAGTTGTAGAGAGCAATGAGGTCTCCCCTCAGCCTCCTCTTCTCCAGGCTAAACAACCCCAGCTCTCTTAGCCGCTCCTCATAAGGCCTGTTCTCCAGCCCCTTCACCAGCTTTGTTGCTCTTCTCTGGACTCTCTCCAGAGCCTCAACATCCTTCTTGTGGTGAGGGGCCCAGAACTGAACACAGTATTCAAGGAGCGGTCTCACCAGTGCCGAGTACAGAGGGAGGATAACCTCCCTGGACCTGCTGGTCACGCCGTTTCTGATACAAGCCAAGATGCCATTGGCCTTCTTGGCCACCTGGGCACACTGCTGGCTCATATTCAGTCGGTTGTCAACCAACACACCCAGGTCCCTCAATTGACACCCAGGTCAGTCAATTCAAAGGTATTTTCAATACTCTCATAGTGAAGAAATTGAGATTAATGAAGCCTGGATTTTCTTAACTGTATTTAGAATAATGAGATGCAGCACCAACATTTAATGGTAGGACCTGAAAAGGATTTCCTAGTGGTAACGTCATATTTTGCAGTTTGTTTTCTGTTTCACTTCCTTGTTTTATAGCATTTGAAGGTGACATAGGCAAAAAAATGTTGAAGCTTAAATAGGAAAATAAGTTAATTCTTTTGTACACAAGGTAACTCTGCAATTGCATTAAAACAAGTGTTGTGTAACACCATTCAACGTCCTTATTTCTCTAGTAAGAAAGACTGGAAGCTTTTGTCTCTGAAGTAAAAAAGAAAAGGACTGCCGTCAAATCTGAAGCATTTTCGGTGCAGATAAGTGTAGAAAGACCTGCTTGTCATCAAGTCCCAGGAAGTAAAAATATCTGTTCATGTAAACTGTTTTTCCTTTCTCACCCCAGCTTGGTAATAAAGGTGAGATGGCAGATGCAAATACAGGGATGATTTTTATATGAGAAACAGAATACAGTATCTGTAAATAAAAATGTAGTAGTGGGCCTGTAACATGAATCTTCCCATGCAATGAATGTTGGTTTGGGATTTTTCTGCTACAAAACAGACTAATGCAGCAAATGGATCCTCTTTCTGAACATATTCCCTGAGGCAATTCAGGACAGCTCAAGATGCATTCCTTCTGGTTGATTTTAATTATATCTGTCCTACTGTAATATACAAAATCATACCTAGATATATTGCTTTTCAGATACAGAATAATAAACTCTATCACCATGTGTAAATAATCATTAATATTTTATTAAAATATATAATTTTGATACTTTCCAAGTGTGTGTTAGTATCTTGGATTGTATCCTAGCACCAGGGAAATATATAGACAAAAAAATAGTTTCCAGACACAGTGAGGTGAGATTCTTTTGATTATAAGTGGCAAAAATTTTGCACAAATTGACAGTTCTTAGTTATTTAAGGAGGATATGAAATATTGGTAAAAGGACTCTCTTATTGGAAAAAGATCTGTTTAGAAAAAGTCACAAAATTATGACATCATCTTAGCAGTAATGCAGTGACAAAGACTTGCCTACTGCCTTTCAAATCTGGGGAAGATTAGTAGTAACTTAGACTTCATATTTCACTATCTACTCTGAAGTGGGGCAATCACAATATTAAAAGTTTCACTCATTTGAGCAGTACCAAATCCAATATATTACATTTATTTCTGTGTAGGTCTGACAATCCCTGTGAACTACAGATTAAATTCACTTTTTCTATTTAAATTTCTTTTCTTCATAATCCACTTAAAGTGAACTATTATTTTAATGTACTTAATTTCAGCCTATCTACTGTATTACATAGATGATTATATATCTTTAAACTCATAATTTTGTACAGTACCTAAAGAAGGCAGTTCATGCAGAAGAAGCAAATTAAACTATCGTACTGTCTCACTGTAATTTCTCTGTCTTTTGTCTTCAAAGGTCCAGTAATCTAAAGAATACTTTGCCTTACAACAGAAAGAAAGTTAACGTGATTTCTATTTTTACTGTACTTCAGAAAATTAATTTGGCATTTGGAAGAGTTAGACTCCCACTTCCTTTAAAAAGGAAGATTTGAGGAGGTTTTTTGGCCAAATTTCTCTTTGAAAATTTTCACCATTACTAATATTTTATGGAACTTGTAGTAGCATATCTAAACAGTGCAAATCCGAAAGGCCTTGCTGAGCAACTTGTGAAACACAGGCTACAATATTTATCTAATGTGGTTTCCAGAATGGAAATAACTTCATTCATAGATGAGAAATTTTATTTCCATCTCCTTTCAAAGTGCAATCATAAATCAGTTAGATATTTTATGTTGGACAAGATTTTTATGTAAATCCAGAGTCCTCATACTTATTTTAAAAAACAGAATGATCGATGGACTACTTTGTATCCACTCACTGTCAGAAGACCTAATCCAAAATGGTTTTTGTGGTTAGGTAAAATACAGCCATTAGTGTTTGGCCAAGACTGTGAAATGTTTTGAAATTTACAAAAGATAGACCGTAGGGCGCTGTGATTAGCCCTGATTCGCAAAGGTTCCCAAAGTACAATGTTCCCATGACAGGCTAAGTCAGATGTCTCTACTCTTTCCTGTAGGAATCTGCCCTGGTCTTGAAGAGTTTGCTAAACATGGATGTATTTCTGAATTCAGCTGATTTGAAATAAAATGGCACGTGATTTGATGTCACCAACCTGTTGTTGTTAAATCATAGAAATGAAGCATTAACACAGCACAAAACATTTGTCTGTCTGCTCGTTAAAAAAAAAAACTAATTTCACTTCCAATCTCCTTCATAGGAACAATTCATCCAACTTCAACAAGATCTTCACCTAGCTTTATGACAGAAGAACCAAAACTCTGAAAGAACTATCATAAATTCAAACACTATGTCTTGATTTAGTAGCTTATCACCGCTTGTAAATTCAGGGTACATTCAGCCTGATTCTGTATGAGAGAAGATTTTAATATCTTTCTATCTTAAGCTCTGAACTGTATTTTCAAGTTATATGGAAATATTTATGTTATTCTGATAGATTATATGCCCTGAAACATTGCCAGATTCAGGGAGCAAAGAATAATGGTATCATCCATGTTTGTTGTGATTTCAAAGTACCAGAAACAACCTTGAACTGCTTTTCTGGGTTTTTTTTTATTCTTCCTTCCAATAATCATTACATCTTAAAATGGAATATTTTTTTTTTTCTTCTTAGATGTTTTCAATCTCCATGGCATATAAAAAATTCTCAGTCATGAATAAATCTCTATTTTGTGCAGGAGGAAATATTATTCCATCATGCACAGATGAGGAAACTGAATAACAGACACATTAAATAAATTGCAAATAGTATATGGCAGAATCTTATACTCGAGATATATCAAAAGTTTTAGACATATTTCAGAATAACTTGAAGAAATGCAGCGGGCAATGTTATTTAAGAGATTGTAAGAGAAATCCAACATAATCCTTTCCTTAAAACCTATGATCCTGCTGTGTCCCATTATGTTATCCTAATAGCACATTTATTTTCCATAGAGAAACCAAAAGCACGGGCAATTTGAGAATTTCAGAAGCAATAATTATTATCAATATTTCACTAGAAACATATGCTGTGTTTTATATCTTATTAGGGTTAGCTAAAATCTGCTTTTCTTTCATAAAAGGTTCTGGAGCTGCAATAAAAAACTTGTCTATTTGAAAAACAGTAAACTCTCTAGGGAAAAGGATTAAGGACACACAAATCAGGATAAGAACACTTTTTTTTTTTAATCAGGGACTTTAATAAAATACCTTTGCATGTTGAAAAGTTATGTGCTTGAAAATTATTATCAAATTGATGAATCTAAGATTGTTAGGTAATTCTGAGAGAAAGAGAAAGAAATTTTTCTCTTAAATCCCTACATCAAAATGCTAACTTATCTTTTGATACTGTCTATTCAGGACTTACTTATTTGAGTCCAGGTATCTTACTGAAATTGTTTTACTGCTTTTTTGAGTTTCCACATAGGATTTACCCACAGTACAGGGATGCCCTAAGAGACATAGACCCAGGTCTTGTTGCAGCCAGAACTAATAGCTTTACTGTCTCCTAGCAACTATGGTGCAGATGTTTTGTGCCTACAGGGGACTCAGTAGCACAGAGTTAGGCAGAGACTAAATTAATAATCCTAGTTTCTCAATAGCTTGTTCACATGTGTATGAAATTCAGCATTACAACAATATTGACAGCTAACATTGTTAATGTTGTTTTCTGTGGTTAGAAATTATGAAGAATTATACCTTTAAGAGTCTCAGGCATGAAACAATTTTAATCAGTTATTATCTTGCAGAACTATAATCAGTTCCAGCAAAGGGCCTGCTTAATTCTGATTATATACTGTAGCCTGTCTTTGTGTTTATTGCTTCCTATAAAGAAATACTATGGCATTTTGGATATATTAAACACTATGACTGCTAGATTGCAGTT
The DNA here is from genome assembly GCF_032191515.1 of Phaenicophaeus curvirostris. Taxonomy (NCBI): domain Eukaryota; kingdom Metazoa; phylum Chordata; class Aves; order Cuculiformes; family Cuculidae; genus Phaenicophaeus; species Phaenicophaeus curvirostris. The sequence continues at coordinate 47,350,711 of NC_091395.1, read as the reverse complement.
ATTTTTAGGGTGTACTCAGAAGGAAGAAGAAGGTATGATTAGTTTGAGGAATGCTGGTTTTAATCAAATTGATTGTGTAATTGAGATAGATATTATAAAAGAGCATCCTTTGAATAAAAGCACAAATATCACCACATTTTACTGAAAACCAATTTATCTCTTCAGTAAGTTAGATAAGTAAATTAACGTTATTGCCAAAACAGTTCAATTAAAACGTGCATAAAGATCTAGCCAAAAGAGATTTGTCTAGTATCATGATCAAAAAAAGGAAATAAATCTTTTGGAATTTGCCTGCTTTTAAAGGAATATAGACATGTGAAGTAGTAAATGTTCTGACAATACACTTCAGAAAAGCTCATTTAATGCTGCTGCTTCAGACATAAATATTTTCATCAGTCTGTGCTCTTACACAGACTCTAAACAAAGGCAAAGCATCTGTTCCGTAAGACTAAGAAGAAAGTATCTGGATTAAATACATTTACTACAGATGACAATAATGATTCATTAGAGAGAAGGATACAAACATTGATTTGCTTAAGTTCTTTGAATACAGATGGTGAAAAATGTTCTAACTTGTCATGTGTACTGATGTCTCATTGCTGTCTAAAGCTGCTACACAAAAATCTGTAAAACACGTATAATGTATCAGAAGATAATTTCCCTACCTGCACATTTGAATGAGTACTGAGCCCATTTTCAAAAGACAGAAAATTTAAAAATAAGCCACACCTCCAGCTTGTAACTCAGAGTGTCATCACATATAATAACAAAGAAGATGTCACTTAATTTATGGATTAGTATCACTTGTGTGTATACTAAAATTGTATTTTGTTTTCAAATAGAGGTATGTTTATGGATGCAAATTGAGAATAAAAGTACAGCGATGTGTGGGCATAATTCAGCCCTGCAGTACATGCAGAACATATATATAAAAGCTACAGATTTTTAATATATGAACAGCCATTGTAGTCTACAGTTCCACTGAATGAAGCTTAAATGCCGTTCCTCTTGCCTCATTCCCAAAGGCACCAAGATGCAAAAGGAAATGAATGAGTAAAAAGATCAGGAGAAGAAATGCAACAGAGCTCATTCCACAGAGCTGTCTGTATCTCTCATGGACAAATTTGCTCTGAGTGTAAGGTCGTATGCTCAGCTGCTGTAAATTTGTGCAAGTCACTGAAGGCAAAGAAGAAGAATTCGTTTACACCACAGAGGATCTGTCTCAAAGCCAAAGTTAAACTCTGAAGTTTCGTGCTCCTTATTGAGACATTAAGTTAGTTAATACTCCATGGAGGTATATTGTTTCAGTATATCTGTTTTTAGGAAACAAACAAGATATTAGAGAGCTCATTTACCAAAGTCAAATCAGGGGTCATCTAAAGCAAAAACTGAAACTGACCAAAACCTATGCTCATTTTGGGGGAGAAATACTCCCAGGACTGGGCACTTAGCCTTGATGAACTCCATACAGTTGTTATTGGCCCATCGATGCAGCCTGTCCAGACTCTTCCAGACTCTCAAGCACTTTGCACAACTCAGTGTCATCTGCAAACTTATTGAGGGTGCACTCGATCCTCTCATCCAGGTCATTGATAAGGATATTAAACAGAATTTGTACCAACACTGAGCCCTGAGGAACACCACCCTTGACCAGCTGCCAGCTAGATTTAACCCTATTCACCACAACTCTTTGGGCGCGATCAGCCAGACATTTTTTTTTGCTCAGTGAAGAATATGCCTGTCTAAGTGATTAGCAGCCATTTTTTTTCAGGAGATTGCTGTGGGAAATGGTGTGAAAGGCCTTACTGAAGTCTAGGTAGACAACATCCACAAGCTTTCCCTCGTTCACTAAGTGGGTCATCTGGTCACCTTGTCATGGGATGGGATCGGGTTAGTCGGGCAGGACCTGCTTTTCCTGAACCCATGCTGATTGGGCCTCATCACTTGGTTGTCCTGCAAGTGCCACATCATGGCATTCAGGATGATCTACTCCATAACTTTCCTCAGCACTGAGGTCAGGCTGACAAGCGTGTAGTTTCTCAGATCTTCCTTCCAGCCCTTCTTATAAATAAGCACCACTTTTGTTAAGCTCCAGTCTACTGGGACCTCCACAGTTAGCTAGAACTGCTGATAAATTATGAGAAGTGCCTTGGTGAGCATTTCTGCCAGTTCCTTTAGTACTCTCAGGTGGATCTCATCCAGCCTCACAGACTTGTGCTGGTCTAGGTGGCATAGCAAGTTGCCAACCTTTTCCTCTGGGAATATGGTGGTCCCATTCTGCTCCCCATCCCTGTCTTCCAGCTCAGGGGACTGGCTACCTAGAAGAACAACTGGTCTTACTACTAAAGGCAAAGAATGCATTACGTACCTCAGCCATTTCCTTGTCCTTTGTCACTATGTTTCCCCCAAATCTAATAAAGGCTAAAGATTCTCCTTAGACCTCCTTTTGCTACTAATATATTTATAGAAACTGTTTTTATTATCCTTCACCTCCTTAGCTAGATTAAGTTCCCGCTGGGCTTTGCCCCTTCTAATTTTCTTCCTGCATAACTTCACAACATCTTTGTAGTCCTCCTGAGTTGCCTGACCCTGCTTCCAAAGGTCATAAACTGTCCTTTTTTCCCTGAGTTCAAGCCAGAAATCTCTGTTCAGCCAGGTTGGTCTCATTATTTGCCAGCTTGTCTTCATGCACGTGGGGACAGCCTACTTTTGCATCCTTAAGACTTATACCTTAAAGAACATACAGGCTTCCTGGATTTCTTTGCCCTTCAGGACTGCCTGCCAGGGACTCTGTCAATCAGTCTCCTAAACTGGCCAAAGTCCACCCTGTGGAAGTCGAAGGTAGTATATATCTTCACCAACAATCAAAAAATCTGTCATTTCATGATCATTATTACCAAAGGTTATCCTTAATGGACAGTTCTAGGAACACCATAGAATTAGGTGGGGGGAGGGGGCGGAGAAGGGATTAGTCTGCTCTTTTTGTGTTTGCCATCTGGAGCATGAGAGCTGGCTCTTCTGGGAGCTAGAAATACTCAGTAAAAACCCCATCTGATACTGCCACAGATGTGATACGAAAAAGAATTGTCTCTTATAAATGACTTCATGGGGTAACCATATGTTCCTACCCTCCAGCCTTGTCTCATGTTAAGTCTCACATTAAAGAAGAAGCTTCAGTATATGCACTTTATGCAGCATACAGTCCACTCTGTCACAGAGACAGCAGAAACTTGTTTCTAAATCTTGGTAGTTAGAAGGCAGAAATGTCAGAATATATTACTGAAGATGCTCAGATGCTTGTGACCTCTCTGAACTCCAGTGTAAAATATATGAAATGCCAACAATTGAACTAATGTGAACATTTACTTCCCCCCTGGGTGTGGGGGAAGGTATAGAAACAGGCATCCCTTGATTTTAAAATCATCAGACAATTTCTATTTCTTAAATTATTGATTTATTTGATTTTAAGAATGGATATAGACAAACAAAAGCTATTACAGAAAAATATTACTGGTATATTTTTAATAAAGTTGAGCACATGTACACACAAAATACCTGAAGGAAAATTGGCATTTAAAAAAAATTATCACATTTCTGAACTATTTAGAAGTCCATAGAATCTACCAGATTGTTTTCTTCATCTTGCTTCCAATGAATTGACCATCATCTACTTCACACAAACAGTGTTTTCGATAGTCCTAACACTTATAGAATCATAGAATCTCTAGGTTGGAAAGAACCTTCGGGATCATCAAGTCCAAACCTATCTATTCACTACTAAATCATATCACTAAGAAACCATGAACCACCAGAGGGTGACTGGAACAAAAAGTCTTGACGACTTTGAAACAGTAATAATTTTTTCATCCTGTGAACATTTCACATTCCAACTAAAGTTAAAATTAAAAACTATAAATATGCTGAAAGAAGCACACAACATCTACTAATGTCAAATAGACTGAAAAGAGGTGCCAAAGATTTCTTTGCAACCCAGTGACTACCTCAGTCACCTAAAGTTTCTCCCAGAGCTCATCCTCTTCCTTATTCAGCTTACTTTTTGACTGAGACTGACAAAAGGTCTGCTGAAGAACCATGTCTGCATTAATTATAGAATCATAGAATGAATAATGGAATGGGTTGGGTTGGAACGACCATAAAAATTACCTAGTTTGAACCACCCTGCCATGTGCAGGGACACCTCTCACTGGACTAGGCCACCCAAGGAGCCTTCCAACCTGGCCTTGAACACTTCCAGGGATGAGGCATCCACAACTTCCCTGGGAAAACTCTTCCAGTGGCACACCACCCTCACTGTGAAGAACTTCTAGTCTAAGTCTTCCCCTTCTCAATTTACAGCCATTCCCCCTCATCCTATCACTATCACCGCACTTTGTAAAAAATCCCTGCCCAGCTTTCTTGTAGGCCCCCTTCAGGTACTGGAGGCTGTTCTAAGGTCTTCCTGGAGTCTTCCCCAGGCTGAAGAAGCCCAACTCTCTCAGCCTGACCTGATAGGAGAGGCGCTCCAACACTCTGATCATCTTTGTGGCCCTCCTCTGGACCCGTTCCAACAGTTCCATACTCTTCTTATGTTGAGGATTCCAGAACTGGAATTAAGGAGCAGCTTGGTAGAGAAGACAGCAGATGAACATCCTGTCCCTTAAGTGTGTTCCCTGACCAGTCCAATCACCTACTTTGCAGTGGTAAGGCAACTGAGCTTGGCTCCAAAGTCATCATGTCCCTTCTCACATTTGGAGGCTACACTTGATTGGATTGTAAGTACAAACTAATCTGTCTGAGGAGTCAACCATTTCATAGGTTCAGTAGGGCAACATAATACATGCTACAATTTCAGGCTTTCTTGGTGATCAGGGGAAGTTTCCACAAAAACCGTGTTTGCTGCCTTTGAATGGGTATTTTCCCCTTCAGTATCAGTAAAAATGCAGGAACTAAACCTCTAGGAATATGTTTTGCAAAATAGTGAAACTTTCATGTGATCATTTATTGTAGGGGAAGGGTTTTTAGTGCAGCAGGACCAGCCACTTAAAGGAAACATACTTGCTGTGGGATAGGGGTTTTGTACACATATCTAGAGAACAGCAGTAGCTGGTGGGGTAGAACTTAAAGCTTTTCCAATCTCTCTGTTTTGCGTATTTTATTCTTCTCATGAAAGTACTCTTTGACATTCTAGAATTAACTTTTAGATTGATAACTATGATATTTCTGACTCCAAAAAATCTACATGGAAATTAATGTGATACATATTTTTGATACTATTAATTTTTTAAAACATGCAAACTTTTGTTCCAAAGAATCCCAGCCCACTCTAGTTACAATGCAGTGTAATACCCCCATCTCTTCACTTAGGTCATTTTAACTGTTGTATACAAAGAATAAAAGTCACATTGAAGTAGTCCTCTGGAAAAGAAAGTTAAGCTATGAAGTAGCTAATAGAGATAGACAAAAGAATCAATTTAGCTGACATATTCTTTACAAGATGTCCCTTTAAATGCTTTCTATACATCCTGGCAAAAAGATTTCATACAAGGCGCCAAAGACGTAAGATAAATTATTTCTTTTTACAGCATTCAGTCATTTATGTGGCCTATATCAACACATTTAGGTACACATCAAGGAAAATCATAATTGTGTCAATGACAAGAGGTCTACCCAAACCTATATAAAAATACAATTCTGCCCGCTGAGAGTCAGCCATCACATTATCATAAACATTGCATTAACTTTGTGAAGCTATATTACATGTAAGAACATAAATATGTTCCTTTGCAAAGTCAAATTGTAGAAAGTAGGTCAAACATATATTTTCAGTAACACTCCAGTCAAAATCCGTGCCTTATGTTTCCCTGAAGAAAAATTGCCATTCTTTAACTAGTTCCCACTGGTTTATTTTTCAATTAAGTATTTGTTAAAATTGCTTTCTTTTTCTTTCTTTGCCTAGAACACGTCCTCAAGCTCTGGTTTTTCCTCTGATTTTTTCCAAAAAAACTAGCTAAAAATTTTCCTTGCTACAACATCAGCAAGAAACCTTGCTACCTCCTGCCAACAGCTTTTTAGCAGTATAGTAGTTGCTGTAACAGACCTCCACAATGGCAGTTTTTCAAATCCAGATAGAGCTTAAATTAAGCCAGCCTCTGACTTTCCTTTGCAGAAAAGTTAAGAATTAGAGTAGAAAAGACAAAATAAAACAGTCTAAGTTTGCTGAGAATCATCAGTAACACAACATCTATGACCAGATTCAATCATCAAGATGGCAATGCAGGCACAGTTTTATCTGTATAAATCAGTAAACAATTAAAAAATTCATTAAGACACATCAGTGCTGTTAAACCACAAGTGAGTGGATTGAATCTACTCGATTGAATGTAGCTTGCTAATGTAAATTGTGACATGTATCTTTTTATGGTAATAATGATAATAGTTGTTATTATTGTTGTTGTTGTTGTTGTTGTTGTTAATAATAATAATAATTGGGGGTTTTGTTTTGTTTTGTTTTTTTCCTGGTGTCCTGGTTTTTAAAACAGGTATTTTATGGTAGCTAAGAATGATTTTAAATAAGAGAAAATCAAGTCAAAGTCACAGGTGTTGATATACATCAAGTCTCTTAACCATGAATGTTAAAATACTTACTTTGTTTTGGTGAAATCTGATTCTTTTGCACAGGTTATGTAAGAAATTGCTGAAATGGCAACAACTCAATATTATGTCATATCAAGTGGCAGGTGATTCTCAATGTGAAATGATAAAATGAAAATATTCCTCAAGATATTGTAGGAACTATAAAAGGTTTGAAGAACTATGTGGTATTGCAAAGTCATACAGATTTAGACAACCAATTTAACTTCCCATGAGATCTGTAAGATTTAGACCAGAGCAAAGCAAGTTTAATGCAGATGTCATTCACACTGGTATAACAACAATTCCACAGGCTATGTGTAAGCTCTTGTTTTTATAAAAATGGGTAGCAATTTGAATATAATCTCACTATAGATAAGGAATATTTGGATAGTCACATTCAGAGAGCAGTGGTCAATGACACGGTGTCCAGATGGAGATCTGCAACAAGTGGTGTCCTGCTGGGCTCCATAATGGGACCAGTGCCGTTTAATATTTTCATTGATGATATAGACAGCGAGACTAAGTGCACCCTCAACAAATCTGCAAAGATAACACAAAGCTGAGCGATGCAGTTGCCACACCAGAAGGATGGGATGGACAAGCTAGAGAAGTGGGCCTATGTGAACCTCATGACATTCAACAAGGCCAAGTGCAAGGTCCCACACCTGGGTCAGGTCAATCTGTGTTTTCAATACAGGATGGTGGACAACATGGTTGAAAGAAGCCCCGTGGAGAAGGACTTGGGGGTGCTGACTGATGAGAAGCTTGACATGAGCTGGCAATGTGCACTCGGAGTCCAGAGAACCAATTGTATCCTGGGCTGCATCAAAAGAATCATGGCCAGCAGGTTGAAGGTGGAGATTCTGCCCCTCTACTTTGCTCTCATGACATCTCACAGGAGTAATGAGTCCAGTTCGGGAATTTCCAACACAAGAATGATATAGAACTGTTGAAACAGGTCCAGAGAAGGGCCACAAAGATGATCAGAGGGTTGGAGTACCTCTGCTATCAGGACAGGCTGAGAGAGTTGGGGTTGTTCATACTGGAGAAGAAAAGGCTCCGGGGAGGCATTATAGTGACCTGCCAGTTCCTGAAAAGGGCCCACAAGAAAGCTGGGGAGGGACTTTTTACAGGGTCATGTAGTGATAGGATGAGGGGGAATGGCTATAGATTTGAAGGGGGAAGATTTAAATTAGACATTAGGAAGAACCTCTTCACAATGTGGGTGGTATGCCACTGGAATAGGTTGCCCAGGGAAGTTGTGGATACCCTCTCCCTGAAAGTTTGCAAGGCCAGTTTATATGGATTCTTGAGCAGCCTGGTCTAGTAGGAGGTGTTCCTGCCCATGGCAGGGGTGTTGGAATGAGATGATGTTTATGGTCCCTTTCAACCCTAACCATTCTATGATTCTATGATTGTATGTTCATCAGCCATTTTTCTGATCTTTTCTCACTGTTAATCAACAAATCTTACCATGAATCTATTTGTTCCAGGCTTTCTTTGATTTTGAAAGTAAATATTTGAACAGACTTTAGGTCATAAATCAACATTTTTAAGAGCTATATGCCTCTTTGTGTCAATTAAAATGTGTTTTTACTTTGTTCTGGAGGACAATTCTACATCTACGCCCTTTCTTCTGGTTATAAATCGTGAGGTCCACTGATTATATTAAGTAAATATAAACAAGATGATCCCTAAGCAATTAGGAGGAAAGATACAGTGACTGTTAAATCAACATTGTCTGAGTTGATAAGTTAGTGATATTACCCTTATTCATTGGACAAGCATTATTAGTGGTTCTTATTTTGGGGAATAAAGAAACTTCATATGTCTTATGTACAATTTTGAGTTAGTACTTAGTGACTTTTTCTGAAACTGTTGAAGGCCTTGTGTGCTCACAGTGATTTACATCTAAGAAGCAGAATGGATCACCTTCAACTGCAATGCTAATGTATTTTCCAGCCTATCATTCAGGTCATAGAAAGCAATAAATCCAATAATAATATGTAATTTCTATGCCATTGCATGGTCTGAACCTGTATCCAGGCAAATGACTGAAATAGATCCTGGGAGGTCATGTTTTGACCTTTCAATTAATTTGAGTGTTTCTTTGAATATTTTCAAGCGCTGCCAGGGGACTTAATTTCAGAAAATACTATGAATGACAGTTGTTGGCCTCTACCAATTACATTCACAAATGTTATGCTGATTGCTTGAGGATCATTTAGGTATTGGTAAATGAAAGTTTTGCCCCAGGGCTATGTTTGATGTCACTGCTTTGATCAGCAGTTGGAACAGAAAATACAGCATTTTTTTGAACAGATGTGCTTTCAAACACTCCTTTAGTTATAAGACTTCTATAATTTTGTACTAGGTCTTTGTATACATATGCAATTCCCCCTTTTTTTACAGGTGGTGGAGCTATAAACAAGACTTCTCTCTGTCTTTCACCTGGTTAAGTTTGATTTTTAGTGACCACGGAAGCAATTTAGATATTTCAGTGAGATAGTATGCACCATTTTTAAACACTATCTCAGATTATTATTATTCCTACCTCTAATAGTTTCAAAAAGAAAATTAGATGTAGAACAATTTCTTAGTAAGGATGTGATGCATTTTAGTCTTAACTGCTCTAACCACTAGTCCAGTAGTTAACTTGGGTACCATTTAAATCATATTTTTGGTACCTTTGTGATAGTAAATTCATAAGAGACAAATTGACATATACAAGGACACATACTCACTGAGTCTCCTGTTCCTATACTATTGTTTACCCAGACTAATTTTGTCTTGAAAATGGCCAGAACATCAGAATCTACATAAATAAATATCAAATCTATGATGAACTGTTTATTTATTTAAAACCTTACTGTAATTGCTGAGTTGCTCAAGCAACACTTGGAGAAGTAATTTTCAAGATCCTCTGCCCGTATTATGGAATACAATTTATTATACACGTATATTGTAAAAGGGACTGGTTATGAGTCTTTCCTGAGTTTTTGGAACTCCTGAGTTCCAAAACAAGAGACTTAAGGAGGATAACACAGAAACAAAGAAAAAGAGAACTGACACTTCTGTGTGTTGCTATAATGTATATATGGAATAGTTAACCTATGTTAAAGTCTACATTACTTTAATTTGATTATGAGAACCCCCATAATTGATTACATTTTTAATTTAAAGGTTAGGATAGAAGCAGTTATATGTTCTTAACTACAATGGAATAGTAATAGGAGGAAATGTCATGAGCATCAAACTAATTTCTGTACAAAGTTAAAGATCCTGGCAGGCTGAGAAATCATCACGATTAACATGATTGAAACATCTGCATGCAAATCCATATCTAGTTTAATGTCAGTAGGTGTAAGTTCTTTCTGACAGAAAATTCATTACTTTGCCTCCTGAATTTTAATTGGAAGTCATTGAAATAGTTTATCATTTACAATGTTGTATTCACTAGCTTTTCCTTTGTGCATAAATTCTGTAATTAAGAAAAAAATAAAATCTACGAGATATATGATAACTTTAAAAAGAATAACACTCCTGACCACAAGTATTGAGAACTGATTCAGAGTTCTCCATGATCAGGAGAGAAGAGAACCTGGTGGAGGAATGAAGGCCCAGAGGAATTGTCACATACCAGTTTATTTTAGGCAGTTAGACACTAACATAATGACACAATATTATAATCTCTTCTACAGAAGAGTACATACAAAACAATAATATGTCTACAACTTAACAGTTTCTTAGGACTTAAAGAGTCAGGAACAGAGTAACAGGGTTTGTTTTTTAAATAAACCTACATCCTAACCTACATTCAATCCATACACTCACTTTATGTCCGTCTGCACTAAATGCCACCTAGTGTGGCTATGTGGAATTCTTTCGATGTCCCTTGAAAACCTGGTGATGCTCACATTACTTGCTTGTGAGCACAACAGATGTTCAGAAAAGAGTCAGGGTGAAAAATTCTGGAATGATGGCCTTGCAAGCTGCTCAAACTTCTGCTCTTTTTAGCCTGTCAGAAAAGCAAACAAATCCAACCCAGCTTTACATGGTGAGGCCCATGATAACGCCCTAAATATTTCCAGAATTTTTCCCTGCTAAAAGAGGAACTTTAACTATGTTGCAAATAATATCTTCACATGAGGGGATGGGTTTCAGAGAGAAGCATTAAGAATAGTCAGAGGTAAGGAAAATAATAATAATGCAACGAAGCAGTGCAATTTGTTTAGCACAAAGGTTAACAGGTTGCAGGGAGGAAGATGCAACAAAATCCACCAGCTGGAATCAGAAACTGACACCGTTCAGATTAGCACCGTACACATTAGAAATGTGTAAGTATAATTTACAAGTAAAACTGTTAGTTTATTGAGCATAAATCTCTCTTCCCCTTAAAATTTTAACACAGATCATAATAATGTTGATGCAAGAAATATTCATATCAGAGCAGCAGACGATGGATGCTTTGTTTTCGAGATCACTCTGTCTCAACAGCACTGTTGAATTCAAAGCAAGAATTTAATTCAGAAAAGCAGTAGAGCCTGCACTATGTATGTCAGGTTGTTTAATCTCAATAACACTTACATTCTTGTTATCTATTGATCTCAGCAGCCAGAGGCTATTACATGAGGTCCTGTTTCCTTTCCCCTAGGCACTGGATGCCAGCTGTCCTGCTGCATTGGCCAGTAACCTTGCACTTACCTTGGTAAATCTCCCAAAACTGGCTCCAAAATGGTTTGAAGCTCTGAGATGAAATCATGCCCAAAGATGTTCAGTTTATTTTGTATTTCTTTCCCAATACTTTTAGAAATCTGCTTTTAACCCAACACTGAATGTACTATACCCAGTAGCAGCAACATTAATATTGTGCACCACATGTGGTTTTTACTGCATAAATATTTTTAATGGGTACCCAGGGAAAGTTACTGTTGACTCTATGAAAAAATACAAGTCTGAAAATATGTTTCTATATTTACACTTCTACAACAAATATTATTTGCTTCTTTTCCATTCTCTATTTTAGGTTTGTTTCTGTGCTTTTGTGTGTGTATGTCTCAGAAAATTAATTGCTGTATTTTGGAGGCTTTGATTAGATTGTGGATAAGGCAGAATAAATGTGAAGTAAACAGAAGCAAAGCATGATTAACATTGAAAACTCAAAAAGCAAGTCAAAATTTCTGTCTTATGAGGAGAGGCAGCATAAACTTTGCATAAAATTTGCAAAACCTCAATAATGGATAACATCTACATTTTGTTTAAAGCTGAAAGATTTTGAAAAATCCAAACACATTTTGTATTAATTTGTATTTTCTTACATAAAATGCAGAAACATACACATTCTTCTGACACATTTTTAAAAACACTAAAGAAACATAAATGATGCAATGAAGATCAATTCAGTTTCCCAGTGAAGGAATAATCTAAAAATGGTTCCAATTACTACTATGGTTGAAAAGCTATTAATATTTATTATGATGAAGAGCTACTTTAAATCAAATGAACTTTCAAATTTCAGTGTAACATTTATAAAACTGAAACAACATTTAAAGACAAAACTTCATTAAAAGATAGAAATGTGAACAAGTCATTATTGGACTAATGGGAAACAACACAGGAAAATGTCCTTTGGAACATCCTCCTCTCTAAAATGGGGGGATATGGATTTGTTGGGTGGACTGTTCGGTGGATAAGAAATTGGTTGGAAGGTCACATTCAGAGAGTAGTGGTCAACAGCTTGATATCCAAATGGAAATCCACAACAAGTGGTGCCCGTCATGGGCCCGTGCTGGGACCAGTGCTGTTTAATGTCTTCATCAATGATATGTACAGCGAGATTGACTGTACTCTCAACAAGTCTGCAGATGACACCAAGCTGAGTGGTGCAATTGCCGCACCCAAATGCCTGAATGTAATCAAGAGGAACCTGGGCAAGCTGGAGAAGTGGGCCTGTAAGAACTTCATGAGATTCAGCAAGGCCAAGTGCAAGGTCCCACATTTGAGTTGGGGCAATCCATGGTTTCAATACAGGATGGAGGATGACATGATTGAGAGCTGCCCCACAGAGAAGGACTTCAGGGTTCTGTTTGATGAGAAGTTTGATATGAACCAGTAATGTGCACTCACAGCCCAGAAGAACAATCCTGGGCTGCATTAAAAGAAACGTGGCCAGCAGGTTGAGGGAGGTGATTCTTCCCCTCTACTCTGCTCTCATGACCTCTCATCTGGCGTACTGCATCCAGTCCAGGAATTCCCAACATAAGAAGGATATGGAAATGTTGGAACTGGTCCAGAGGAGAGCTACAAAGATGATCAGAGGGTTGGAGAACCTCTGCTATCAGGACAGGCCAAGAGTTGGGATTGTTCATACTGGAGAAAAGAAGGCGCCAGGGAGGTCTTACAGTGACCTTCCAGTACCTGAAAGGGGCCCACAAGAAAGCTGGGGAGGGACTTTTTACAAGAGCTTGTAGTGATAGGATGAGGGGCAATGACACACATAAGGAGGAATTTCTTTGCAATGAGGATGGTGAGGCGCTGGAACTGGTTACCCAGAGATGTTGTGGATGCCCCCCCCGAAAGTGGCCAGTTTGGATGGATTCTTAAGTAGCCTGGCCTAGGGGGAGGTGTCCCTGCCCATGGCAGGGGAGTTTGAATTATATGATTTTTATGGTCCCTTCCAACCCTAACCATTCTACGATTCTATGAATATATGAGTATTTATTTGCTGCCTTAATTTAGTCCTAGCATTTCTCTGTTGGGCCAGTCTATGGGCCACTCATCTCTTTGGTTACAAATTGCTATCCTCAAAAGGTACTAGGAAAACTGAAGAACCCTAGAGAAATTACAAAGGAAGTGAGGCTGACAAAAGGGCTGGAGGATATATTCTGTGACGAGATGACTGAGTGTGCTGAATTCATATAATTTAGAATGGTGAATTCTAAGATGGTATTATACATTTTCAACAATCTACAAATGCCCTCACAGTGACAGTTTACATGGTAAAACTCTAACTCACAGTCTCAATAAATAACAAACGAAGAACAATAACGAGGCTAAGAAAAGTTTAGACAGGCATTATGAAAAATGTATTAACAGTCTAAGTAATTGAATAATAGTTTAGTCTATAGCACAAAGGGGATTGTGAGAGAACAGCTCAGATTAGAAATTATAGGAAGAATGTGTAATAATCTTAAAAGATACAGACTCCAAATTAAATGAAACCCTTTCTGTTTGGCCCTGAAGTATTATACTTTTGGAATTAAAATACTTTTTCTCTAACATAAACATTAATTATAAGAAAGGTACATCTAATAATATAAATTTCATCTTAAGATAGTAATGTCTAATGCATTAAATAGTTGTATCTTTTTCTTCCTTAGTTAAAATGCAAAATCATTATTCAAGAGCAGTACATAAATAAGGAATAGCACAGATATAAGTATCTGAGGGTTTTAGCAGTCAGTAAAAGAAAGAAAATGTGTTTTAATTAAAGACTAAAATCAGCTAGTAGAAAAGGAAAAAAATTACCACCAAAAATAAATTACCTTTACTCCAACAGAAAAGATAAAAGTTGACAAGCTGGTAAATCCAATCATAAACCACAATTATATTAGGATTTATCTTGTACTATTTGACTGGAACTACAAAAATATAACCCCAGTAAAATGACTACAGATTGAATGGGCTTCTAATCTGAATCATCAGTCCCCTGAGATGTTAATGTATCCTGCATATCAGCTCTAAGATTGTTTGGCTCATGCTGAACAAAGCTTACTTTTCCATTTTCGTTTCCTTTATCCTTGTCCTGTACCTAAAAGCTTTCATACTCCACAACCATCATTTTATATCAGCTGAGAATATTTCATTTTTCATAAAAAGACAAAAAGTATTAAAAATATTTTTCAAAGGTTTGGTGGATGATTCAGGTATCTAATATTAAGAGATCAGTAACTTAGCAAAGAAAATACATCAGATCATTCGAGTCATATGATTAACAACTCTTTCATCTAGTCAATTGAAAACTTTCAGAGTGTTTAGTATTCGTAAGAATTATTGCAGACCCACCTTGATTTACAGATCTGCTTCTCATATCAAGCTGTGCTGAAGACATCTAATCGTATTTTACCATGAGGTACAGTTCAGGAATACAGTAATTTAGAGGTTTCACTATTCTGAGTAATACAGTTGTCATATGAGTGCTCACATGTAGACCTGATAAGGATATTTTTTCAAACGAGCATGATTTCTTTAATGATTTTCTTTAATATGAGATGATGTCAATGGCCAAATAAACCCACTTATAAACAAATCTTAAAAAAACAGCCACGGAATTTCTGGCTTAAGATAAAGTCGTACATGTCTTAATGAATACCCCTTGACTACATATGGTTTTACAGTGAAAGACATAAGGAGAAAATTGATTCCTACTTGTGAATTTCAGATATCAGTACCTAACATTTAGGGGCCAAAAAGAAAAAAAATCTCCATCTCTCATAATACTAGTCCCATAGAAAATAAATCCTGATATATAGAGATAAAATCTGCCTGTCTAGCTAAACCTTGCTCTATTTCCTCACCTCTGAAGACGACTGTGAAGGAGGCAGGACAAGTTACTGGGTCTTGTGGCCCTTTCCTTCTGCAAGTAAAAATGTGTCTTCATTTTTTAGGAGCTGTTAATACCATTTTTTTCCTAATATTAGAAATAAAACCAAATTAATCTTACCCAAGATATTTCAGAAATTTCACAACAGCTATTTCCTCCTACAGACCACTGTGTATATTTTTATTTTATACGCTGAAAGATTTGCAAGTCTGTTGGTTTTCAAAACACAAAAGGATTCATCTTATTCACTAACATGTCCTGCTTTGTTTACAAATGAGGTATCCTCTGGTCAGTTACATTTGTAAAGTGTAACCAAAGTAGTGCCTCAGTAAAATCAAAGGTTTTATGCAACAAAATTTGTCTACATATGCTGTTCCATATCTAGGCATCTATTGGAAACCATAAATCTGGTTTCATATACTCCAATATCCATAATAGTTATTTCATTCTACTTTATGAGAGAATATAACAATTTTCACAAAATTAATGTAAGCAGTGGAAAACAAATATTCATTAAGGTTTACAGTAATGACAAAATAATAATAATAATCTGCTAAAAGCTTGACATCCACCCTGGAAAAAGATTTTTATTAACATGTGAAAATGACCTCTAGCTTTAATGGGCTTCTTCAAACTTAATATTAAAAAGTGTGATTTAACTTCCTTCTGCATAATACCTAATTAAAACAGCTGTATTATTAATATGTTATAAATACAAAGCAGAAGTTTTATGTGGCCTACTTAGAAACAAGCTTCAGTAATAAAGATGTTACTCTTACATTTAAAAGTTCTGTATCACTTATAACTCAAAATAAGATATTTGAATACATTTTCAATACTATTTCAGAGTTGTACAAAAATGTCTTTCCTATGTCATTTTGTTTGCTTTACAAAAAAGCGATTGGTAAAAACTGCAACCAGTCCCTCACTTTCAGCAGCAAAGAAATAATTAAGTGAACGCAAGAAGATACTGTGTCTTTAACTAGTCTTTGCTGGGTCAAATACTCAAAATCTTTCATCTTTACCCATTAAGTAAAAAATTCTACAGATCTTTGACTATTTTGTTTCTTCATTTTTTTCACTTTCCCATATTTAATGCATCTCCTTCTTAAACAACCCTTACCGTTCCAAAATCACTAAATTAATTTTCGAGCATACAGAATTATCTCATCTGCTTTCTTCTTATTTAATGGTAGTGTTTTTCTCAGCTATTTGTGGAGCGTGGTCAAATAACACTCCATATGCAATCCCTGCTGTTCATTTAGGTTATGAAAGGAAGTAAAAGTAACAGATACATATCAAAGAAGAAAGATTTTTCTCTTGAAATTATTTATTACCACCCTTTAATGAGAGGAGCAACCTCAACACTCTTGTAGTATGGATCAGTTAGCAATGGCCTTTCAAGTATGCTGTAAGGGTCCAAACTGCTGAGTCTCAACCACAGCTCTAAAGCCTGCACTGTACTTTTTCAGACTTATGTGCCTCAATTAGCCTTCCTGTCAGTATGCAGATAACCTTACTTAGTGTCACATCCCTAAAGGGTAATAAGTAGATTTTTTTTCATAGTGGAATAAGTTTAGTCATTAAGCGAATTTCTACTGCAAGAAAAGATGCTATAACTTCTTTTTTACTTACCCTTCAGAAGAAGAAAAGCATTATAGATGCTTATCAAGTCAAAGAAGGCTTTTCTAAGAGGGGTTTCTAGGAAGGTTAAGGTCAAAAGACATTTCAATATTCCAGGAAAGTAAAGACCAGCAAACGTTTCTTAGAGGAAAACATTACTTCAAAATAAGAGTTATTTATAAATGAGTACTGTTTTACTTATGGTAAAATTAGTTAGGACTATTTAGGACTGCTATACACCTTTTTTTTTATTTTTATGTACAGAATGTATAAAAAAACTGACCACATCATTTTAGAAGACACAAAATACCAATAATAGGTTTTCTTTACTGAAGCAGGAGATTGCATTCAAATTTAGGGACTCTAACATTTATGAAGACATGATGATGACTTAATTTCTTTCACTCTTCTAAAGCATATTTTCTCTCATTCTTTGTCAAGCTTCTTCTACTTGCTTTCAAATGAAAAAAACAAGTCATTACACAACCTTGCTGGTGTATAGAGCAAGCAGTTACGCTTTAGCAAAGTGTCTAGTTATTGACAAGAAACTGCCATGGAAAGGGTTCCAAAAAAGGTACAGCAGCACAAACTATAGTAAGTCAAAGAAATGCTTTTAATAGTTGTTACAGTTCAAAACTATAAGGACACACACTTGATGTCTAAATACATGGGAATACAAGTAATTTTTTGCCTTTTATGAACAGAGGAAATCTGATTGTACCTCGGTTTCCATAACTGAACAGGTTATGCTCTATCATAAAACTAATTAAAAAATCAGTTACACAGTAGACAGTAGGAGCTATGCTGAAATACCCAAAGAAATTGTTTATCCAGTTACCATATTGTCTTTATTTCTAGTGAGTGATCCGATGTAAAGATGGATCGAAGTATCCAACCTCTTGTGCATCTGGCTAATTGTGCCTTGAAACAACCATTTAATGATCTGAGATATATTATTTCTTTATTTTTTCCTCAATATATATTACTACAAGTTTTAATACCATGCATGAGCCTACTCAGCTCTCTGATAATGCCTTTGTAGCTTTCCAATTGCACTGATGTTACAACTACAACAGAAAAATAAATAGTGCTTCAAGATTTTTCTTACCCAGCACTGGAACACCAGAGTTTGCAAAATTGCCTCCATATTATTGAGTATGCAAATAAATAGTTGGATACGAGTCTCACGCACACTCTGGCAAACTTCCTGTTGCCCACTTGAACAAATAAAATTTTGTCACAATTTTTGCAAAGTGACAGGTTTTGTAATTGAATAAGAGCACACCCTGCCTACGCTTGCAACAAACTGATCTTTATATTTCAGATGAAATCCTGCAGATATCTCAGAAATCTAGTAGTTAAATTCCTCAACTCATGTTATGTCCAGCTTGATAGTTCAAGAAGTGACCTCTGCCATATCAGTCACATACTTTAAACATTCAACAGAAGCACTCATGAAGATGATGCAGTACATTTCTTATAAGTACACACCTCTTATACACAGCAATGTGGCTGAGAAGCTGCTTACACTGACATATGTGCTTGATCTGACATGATGACCCTAATTTAGTAATTCTGCAAGAGATTTTCAACATGTTGATCAAGAAGATTCAGCAGAGTTATATTGTGCCACTTATCTTAAAGACAACATATTTTTCATCAGAAGACGCAGAACAGGAATTGAAGTTTCTTTGACACAAGAGTTTTTGGTTAAAAACTGATTCCGTGGAAATTCTAATTATAGAGGAAATTATAATACAAGAGTTAGAAAATCAGTTCTCCTTGCAATTTCTTTTGTTTGCTACACGATATTTTTATCTTTAGACAAGTCTTAACCTTTGGAAAACGTCAAAACAATTCCTACTCTGAGGGAATTCAGAGTTTCCAAATAGCTTAGGAGGAAACTTTCAGAGTGATGGCTGGTTAAGTTGCTCATTGTTTTTGTGGAAACATTGATGGAGTCAGATTAGTAAGGTACAGGAACTTCAGTGTTTCTCATAGCTCACCATTCCCTAGAAGAAACACATGGTAAGCTAACTGAATCAATGAAAATAATTTTCAGCTTTGACAACAACATAATATTCTCTAAAATGTACCCTAACACATAACACAAAGCAATTTCCAAATAATTTAATGAAACTAGCAGACAGCTTGCTCCATGGCATACCATGCTGAGACAAAGTTATAAAAGCTGTGATGTGGCATTAGTATTTGTCGACATTTTCCCATGAGTCTTCTTTCTGGTGTCATTTGAGAGCAAGTCATTTAGTGATACTGAATTTATTTGCACAGATGTTTTTTCATGTTTATTTTACCACTGAGGCTATGGAAACATAAAATATAGCTGAGCAAAAAGCAATTCTAAGTATCAGTAGGTTCTGCATATTAATGACAAGGTACATATTGCTGACTCATTCAATCATAAAAAACTCGCATTTGGATCTCATATAGGGTTTGAATTATTCTAAGCACCTAGTGCATAGAATACATTCATTATTAAACATATATGACATAATTCATTTCTTATCTTCAGAAGCAAAACTGTCATTTTGTTTCTAGACAAAACATGAGAAAAGAATTTCTTAAAGTATTAGAATGTTGTCGGGAAACATTTATTACCACAGAAGTGCATAAACCTGTTTAATTTCTGCTCAATCATCTATTAAACTTGTCTTCTCCATAAATTGCAAAGCAGTTTATTTTCTTCTCTGTACCAAAAGAAAAATCTTATTAATGCAAAATATGACTAGAATAAAGTGAAAAGTAAAAATGAATAAAATTTTTCAAGGAAAATTATAATCAATGCGGGTTTTTTTTTCTAAAATGACAATGTAACTGTAAATATTCTTCAAAAAATCTCTAGAGAGAATACTCTTATTTCTCACTCCCTTACATGCACATTTGAAATTAGCATATGTGTATTTCTTCCTTACAATAACATGCAGTATGTAGGGCATACTGCACTACAACAACTACCACAGAAGATTTTTTTGGTAGGAGGCAGCAGGGTATCTCAATTAAAAAGGGATTACTTGGTAGTTTTTGAGCCACCTATGAAGAGAGAGCTGCAGAATATGGAGCAGAAGAAAGGGAAGATTTTATGATCATGAAGGGTATTTAGCAAATTCCACTTTACGTGTAAGCCTTTATAAAATATCCCTGAAGTAAACAACAATTCTCTAGCTTCTGTGCTATTTATGAATCCATGAAAAGATAATTCTTTTAACTGACTTTTTCTGTATATTTTGCTCATCTAAAATACAGCGCAGCACTGGTTTTATGGCTTAAGAGGGAATTTAATGTCACTGCATTAGAAGCTAAAGTAGTTAAACAATGATGATTTTGCATATTGATTACACATAGCTTTTAGAGTGTCTTCTCTGTCCTTCCCTGGAGAACTCTGACATAAATCTGAGAGTAACAGAATTAAGCTTACAAAAGCATTTTGCAGCAAAGTAGCGCAACAGGTCCACAAGAAAAACATAGTGTCCCTTTTCCCCTCCCAGTGTGTAAAGAACAAGGATAGCCATGAATAATGAAAGCACTCAGTAGCTGCTTTTCTCGAGACAGTGTGTGATAAATTTATAGTGACCGTGGAGGCAACAAAGGCACTTACAGACTTATGTCTATGGAGCACTAGACTCACATATGGTCTAACAACCAGTAGGAAAGCACACAAGGTTTATCATAGAATCATAGAATCATATGATTAGTAGTAGTAACAGTCATTACTTTCCAAAGGGAAGAGGTTTCCTCCTGAAAATCTATACACAGTATTGAGAAATGGATGCCGTTCCAGCATCTAACTTAATGGACCTCATATGCCTGTAAGTGAAACAAATATGCTTTAAAATTCTACTGTATTAATGTTGCCTAGCACTGTAGCACTGTATAGTTTTAAATCCTGAAATGTGATTCAGTGTTACGAAAACAGAAACTTCAAGTGTCGTGTTACTAGTGTAAAAACATTTGGTAAATTAATGTCAAATACTAGAAATATTTTGACAGAGAAATTCAGAAGGGAAGAAGATCAGAAATGGAAGAAATAATTTGAAATTTAAATTAAAATTATGAGGATTTCATAGTATTCCTAATAAAAATATGAGCATCTAATTTCAGAGAGTGAAGAGCAGCTACATTTTTATTCTGCTATGTAATCTTTCTCAATACTGAGGAAACAGTTGGTAATTCTAATATTATAATATCGATTTTAAAAATCAAATTTAATCAAACTGAAAGTGAAAAAAGAGAGAGGATTATCAAAGTGTAATACTTCCCTGGTATGTTCTCAGGATACCGTAACAGTCCTCACCCTGACGTTTGAAACTCCTTAGAACTGCCTGGCTTAGCTATTTCCCTGGTCTGGGATGTGTTAGTCAATTTACTCATGACTCTCTCATTGTCACACTTCTTCAGGCTGCACCATCTTAAATGATCTTAAGCACTATAGTCAATGCAGGCCCCTTGGAGGAAACTCATGACCCCTCCTGCAAATCTGGAAGACAAGCTGATGAAATGTGGTCACTGCTGTAAATGTAGGTTTTAGGACTAAATGGGTTCCAAAAAAAGAGGCCCAAAAGTTGAAGCCACAGATCTGCCTTAAACAGTTCCCAAAGCAGTAAGAAAAACAAAGCAGTTTGGAGAAATCTGTGCAGAGCTGGCAGAATATTGAATTTTGGTTCAAGTTCCAAGGTCTGCACTCATTGGAGGCTTTATTGAAGAGATTTGCAGTAAGCGGGGAACAGATATATGTTGTGGAATAAAAGCAAGTGAACTGAAAATTGGAAAGTCCTTTACGAGAAGCTGTAAATGAAGAAACAAAACAAGCAAAGATTAGTCAAGATGATAGGCATTTACCCACACAAGCATAGAGAAAGGACAAAATATTCTGCAGTTCCTCAAGTAATTTTATAAAGCTGAACCTTCAGACTAAGGTTGCGCAGGAATCTAATAAGTTTCTAGAAACTCCAGGTTGTTTTCTACCCTACATAGGTGGCACTTGTTCTTTGCCTCATGCCTGATGTCTTATTTTACCTTGATGCTGCAGTACTAACAAAATGCAATTCCAACACATATAACTTGCACACTCAGTGATTTGTTAAAGCCAGGTTTCTAGATCTGCAGACTGAAAGTTGCTATTTCATCCTTTTAATACTTTATGAATTTTCTCAGAATTTCTGAAGAAGGCTCAACATCCACAAAAACATTCAATTCCAAGAATATAGAAGTGGCCCTGACCTGAACAGGATATTACACAGGATGCCAACAATTTCTATAAAATTGTCTTTGCTTATCCTACTTCAAAGTAGGATATGAGGCAATCTCTTCTATTGTCCTTGACTGGTTTCAAAAGACAATTTCTCCTACTATCCAAAATACCTCTGTGCATGAACTTTGTTTTCTGTTTTCTCACAATACTGTGACCTCATTTGTTGAATTGTGTTACACATTGCTTGGTGTTTTGGTTTTATGTATACCAATTCCCTTATCTTATATTGGTCATACATGGTTTAGACAGCCTTGGTGTTTTCCCTGAAAAAAAAAAACCATGAAAACTTCATATACTGGCTGATAGATAAATGGATTTCCTTAAACTATAGATAATACTAGTTTTAGAAGCACCATAACTTTTAATTTTCCTTGTAAGTTTTACATGAATACTACAATGTAAGTCCAGTATAACTGTCTTTGGTGAGCCACATTTGGAGCTCCACAATGAGACCATGAACTTAAACTTATGTCTATTTTTTGTTCTTAAACCTGAAAGTATAAATTTAGCCCTTTTCAGAAAAAACATAGGTCCCTTCATTTCAGCTATTTTCTAGCATGTATATTTGTTCACTTG
This sequence comes from Phaenicophaeus curvirostris, assembly GCF_032191515.1. Lineage (NCBI taxonomy): Eukaryota > Metazoa > Chordata > Aves > Cuculiformes > Cuculidae > Phaenicophaeus > Phaenicophaeus curvirostris. Next base: position 47,328,008 of record NC_091395.1, on the reverse strand, counting down.
CTTCAAACAACAGCACCACCCATCCCAAGGTACTTTAAAAAGCTGGTGTAGGATCTGAAAAAGATCTCACACTTACTACATCAGTTTTCAAGTAGCATTGAGTTCTAACAAACATGGCCCTAGAGAATACCAGAAACACTTTTCATGAGCACCTCTTAATAAGAGCTCAAAAAAAAAATGTTAAGGTTTAGAGAGCATATCCAGGACAGTTCTACAAGAAAGCTATATGTTCAAGTGCAGAATGCAGTGAGGCAACTAAGTACCGTCAACTTAGCATTAGATGTCTAATTGTTATTAGTACTTTGAACCTTGGATCTGTAGAGTTGTTGAAGGCTGGGGGATGCTGAGAGGGTTTTGGAGGGTTTTTTGAGAAGTTTTGAGGCTTTTAGTATTTTCTTTGTTTTGGTTTGTTTTTTTTTCACTACTCCTGAAGTCTGAGGGAGCTTCTCTTCCAACATAGCTGAGAAGTAGAGTCATTTATTGTTTGGGCTAGAAATTGAAAGATAAAGAAATAGGATATTTCTTATCATATTCGGCTTATCCTGGTGAGAAATTCCACCTCTAAGGCAAAAATAAATTTTAAAAATCAAAATATTTTGGTAGGATTTTCTGCCATGCAACAGGGTTAATGAATGCAAGCATCAAAGGAAAACACAGCCTGTAAGGAGAAGAAGAAGAACACTTCATGATTTTCTGAATACATTTCTCCACAGTTATTTATTAAAAAGAAGACCTTTTTTAAAAATACTGCCCATGGAAACAAACTCCCCTCTACAAGTGTTATGCTTCTTTGTAGATGGCTTTATATCAGCCTGTTGAGGATGTGCACAAGTTGCTGGGAGCTCATGAAGAGCTGTGAACGATCACAAATAGAACCATTAGTGATATTTTGACTCCATGGACAAATGTGAGTAAAACCATATTTCCACATCAGTAAAAAGTAGAAAAAATGGCTGTTATAAAAAAAAAGTATAGAATGTCATTTAAATATGTCTTTCATGAAATCATCCTTGCAATTGTATTAGTAATGTTGCCATAAGAGTATACTATTAATTCCACAACTAATAATTTGACTATTGCATTGATTTCCAACAACATTGTGTTAAAACTGAAAAGAATATGTTTCTCTTTTATGTCATTATCATTATGACTAAATATTTAGGATTCACAGGACATAGCCATGAACAAGACTATAGTGTCAGGGATTAGTACAGATAAAGGGGCACTCCGATCCAAAAATCCTGTTATCTAGAGAACCAAGAGCAATGTGTGAAGAGAATGTTATTTTTTTTCCAAGGAAAATAAACCTTTATTCTTAATAGCAGTGCAACTTTCTTTTAGATTTTTGCTTCTTGTTATGGCATTTCATTCTGTAAAGCACAGCAAAACATGAAAAAAAGGGACGTGTTTTCTTCTTTTAAATAAATAAGCTTTTTCACAGTGAGATGCTAATTTATCCCACAAACCTGCAAAGTTCTCATGCACAACTCAAAGAGCTGTGGTCAACAGCTCAGCGTCAGAGTGATTAGAAGTGACATTCCTTAAGGGTCAGCACTGGGACCAATGTTGTTTAACACCTTTGTCTCAGACATGGACAGCAGGATCAAGGGCACCCTCAGCAAGTTTGCTGGCAACACTAAGTTGTGTGACACATTGACACATTGGAGGGAACAGTTGTCAACTAGAGGGACCTTGACAGGCTGGAAAGGTGGGCCTGTGCAAAACTCATGAAGTCCACAAGGCCAAGTGCAACGTCATGCACCTGGATCGAGGCAATCCCAAGTACAATTATAGGCTGAGTGGAGAACGAATTGAGAGTAGCCCTGAAGAGAAGGAATGTGGGGTGTTGGTGGGTGAGAAGCTCAACATGAGCTGGCAATGTGTGCTTGCAGCCCAGAACACCAACCATATCCTAGACTGCATCTAAAGAAGTGTAACCAGCAGGTCAGGTAAGTGATCCTCCCTCTGTATTCTGCTCTTGTGGGACCTCACTTGGAGTATTGTGTTCAGTTCTGGAGTCCTCAGCACAGGAAAGACATGGATCTGTTTGAGTGGGTCCAGCGGGGCACAAAGTTGGTCAGGGGGCTGGAGCATCTCTCTTGAGAAGACAGGCTGAGAGAGTTGGGCTTGTTTAGTCTCAAGAAGAGAAGGCTCTGGGGAAAATTTATAGCAGCCTTGCAGAATTAAAATGGGGCCTACAGGAAAGATGAGGATGGGCTCTTCTTCAGGGAGTGTAATGATAGGACAAAGGGTAACAGTGTTGAGCTGAAATGGGGTAGATTTAAATTAGATATTAGGAAGAAATTCTATACTGTGAAGGTGATAAGTGCACTGGAACAGGTTGCCCAGAGAAGTTGTGTGCGCCCCATCTCTATGGGTGTTAAAGGCCAGATTGGTTGATCAACCTGATCTAGTGGAAGTTGTCCCTGTGCATGGCAGGAGGACTGGATCTAGATGATCTTTAAGGTCCCTTCCAATCCAAACTATTCTATGATTCTATGATTAATATTCTTACTGTTAGGCACAATAATATTCCATCTTTCATTAGACTATTGCTGTGCTTAAAATAAGGATGTTCTCAATTAATTTGCTGTAGTATTCTGCAGCGATCCTTTTAGGGCCCATGGTTAATAACTTAAGTGATTCATTCTCCACATACCACGAATAAAGTGAAAATGAAAAAATACTACTTTGTCATTTGTTGATGACATGAGATTATTGGACTGATATCCTGAGAGAATTTTTCTTCTTCTACAACTGATAATTTTCTTGTACTTTGTGCACACTTCATTTTTTTTCTTTTTGCCACGTATCTATCTCTTTAAGCAGATGGTTTATCACTCAATAAAACATAACTCCTATTATCTATGAATTTTCATCTCTGTTTTCTCGCGTCTGTTTGCACACATTCTTCATTATATGAGCTAGGAATAATTTGGTTTTTCTTGTGTCACTGCTCAGGTAGCCTGTAACTTCTTTTTTGTACTAATTTAATTGAATTTGACATCATAACTACTTGTCTTCTCACTTCAACTTGACATCCTTCACAGTGTTTTGACTTCTGGATCTGCCAACTGCAGATTTAAGTACTATTGCTCTTTCATTTCTTTAATTTTCAGTGTAAAAAACCTAAAAAACTACATTTGTCATCATATAAAGACACCATATAATTCAGAGGAAGGTAGGGAAAGGTGAATCAGAGAGGGAACTAATTATGACAGTCAAAGGGAATTAGGTATGTTGATGAACAGTATAAAATTACCTGGTTTTAACAGAGTTAAAGCTAAGCTATGATAAACTATAAGCATTTCTAAATCCCTTATAATAACTTCACCTATAACTTCATCAGTAGTTAACAAACCCTCCAATCTTCAGTAACTTCAAATCTGAAGTGGGAAACTATTGATCTGGGTTATAGAACAGACAGACCTAGAGCACAGGATGGCCCAACATGAAAATTCTGTTACCAACCCACATGAACTAGGGCTTTCCTTTCTCAAGCAAAGTGAACTATAAGTCCATATCCACCAACAAAGAAATAAGCATAGATTTTTCACCTTACTGGAACAGCAAAATGGATATAATGAAAGGTAATTTGGTGACAGATTTAGTGTATTGGTGACATGATATTCACTTCATCTGCAAGCACCACAGGATGACATCATAATATCTCTTGTCTTCAATGTATTTGCATAAGAATGTAAAAGTCTGTTCTTTCTAATGTAACTTAGAAAGTCTCCTAGTCTACTCAGAACTATACTAAATTGCTTAGTCTAATATCTGAAATGGCACCTGGAAAATTCAGGCTAGTAAAACATCTAGTTTGTTTTTGCATGTTATATTGTTTGGAGAAAAAAAAATAAATATTCTTTATGTCTGCAAGGCATGCATGATGTAGAATAAATAGGTCATTATAAAAGATTAATTTGATAGAGTATTTAAAATACATCCAACTGAGCAAGTGGAGTGGGGCATGGACTCATGAAGTCAAGATATCTTAGACAACATTGTTAGTGTACTATTACAAGCATGTGTAAGACATACGGAAGTATGTTCAAGCAAGAGAGGTAAACAGTTTTAATCTTTGCTGTCTTGATGCAAAATATTGGAGAGAAAAAGGATATCAGAAGTCAGGAGGAGAACCCATTCATTAGTCTTACTCTGATCTTTGATGATATATTTATCAAGAAAAATAAGGTAAAACACACATTCAGATATAAGGTGTAATTGCTAGGATATGAACCCAGAGAGCAATAGTTCATATTAAGGTTGACAGAATGAGTACATTACGGTAATGACTGGAAACCTAGTTCTGAAGTGATAAGAAGAAGAGGAAAAGGAAAAGAATGTAATACATATTGACATGTCCTTCCAAGTTGTAAAAATGAAGCATGAAATAGCAGTCTGGTTTTAAGACTCTGTAGTTTTCTGGTGCCTTAATCTGTTCAAGAGATACATGGAAATAAGGTCATTATACACAAGATTGTAGATGATATAAGATTTAGAAAATAGAACAAATAAGGTTGCATGGTACAAACGAAGTCAGGTTTTGATTGTTTACATGAACAGCACAGCAGATGGTAAAGGCACTTTGTTGTACAGAAACATGCAAAATAATTAGGCTTGGAGCAAGAAAACAAGCTATACAATATGTGGCAAATGGCCCAATAATTTAGCACACTGATCAGGAAAACAATTTTAAGGTTATTACAGAAAATCATTTTAACCCGCAACACAAAGCACAATAACAGTAAAAAAGGCAAACAAAACATTATTCTGAATGTGTAGATGGATAGACTATAATAAAAGAAAACATAATGATATTACTGCTCACTTTCTATTGAGCTATATAGGAAATACATATGTTGTACTGGCTACCTGGTGCAGGAAGAAACTAATTTTTTGGAATGGAAAAAAGTCAGTAAGGTGATAGTAAGTCTCAAAAATATACACAACTAGAAAAATGTGGCTTCAATATTAAGGTTATGAAAACATTTATATGACAGAATAAGATGCAAAAAAGGTTTTCTTCTAATCCTAACTTCATTATTTCAGGTATAGAAGCTCTGAAGAAAGATGCATTTTCTGTAATACCCAGATTATACAATTTATCCTTTTGATTCCATGGTACTAGTTAAGGAATAATATAATAACAGGTATTGGGGTCCTAAAGGAGTTGCATTTACAGTTCTCAAAAAGGATAATGAATTTCAGCAGAGTTTCCTGAAGCTGGTTGAGTTAAATTTCATCATCCTAGCATGAAACACTAGAAGTTAGTAACAAGCTAGAGCTAAGTGTCCAAAAATGCTGTTATGATCTCTTTATTCACAATTAATGACCATGATGCAAAGCAAATGACATTTAAATAAATGCAAAATCATAGATATATCTAGCCTTTCCTCTCTAAATGTTTTAAGCTTCTATTTCTTCCTTAAAATAATTTTCATAACAAAAATATGTATTAGTTCAATCAATAGCATCATTGAAAAGTTACTTTCAGCCCAGCATTAATAAAGACAGTGAATAATTTTAGTCAGAGGTTAGGTTTGAATGAAACTCAGGAAATAATTTTCAATCATTCAGAAAAATATATTTAGTAATGAAAATTCATAAAATTCAAGTCTGAAGGCAAGAATTCTTTACAAAGATAATTAGTGTGTTCTGCTATCATCAGTGTTCCTTTACTGTAAGACTTCGACTCACTCTACATTTTTTGGTCTCCTTGAAGACAAAGAATTCAGAGGCATTTAAAAAACAAATTTTTCTTATGCCGGGTGCACTGAAAGGTACATTAAATACTTAGCATCAAGATTTATGATAGTTTCTCAAAATAGGTTGTTTTAAGTTCTATTAAAATATTAACCCATTAGCATCCATTAACCTCTGTATTTAAAGCCTCTTATTCTTCTAGAGAGTCTGTGTACCAAAAGGCATTTTCATGGTGCAGTATGATTGCCTTTGTTAACCCTCAAAGCCTAAATATTCTTTGAAAATGTCAAACTTATTCTTCCATTTGACCAAGTAATTAAATAAATAATTAAGAAAATCATTGACCTTTTTTTCAACCTGTAATGTCTATGTTGAGCAGAGTAATAAAACAGATGTCCCCTTGGATTACTTAATAACATGAAGTAGGGTAAGTAGGTGCATGCTTAAACAGTGTCTTAATCTATCCAATAGATACATGGAAATAAGAAATAAATTTGTCAGTGGTTGGCTTCAAAGTGTAAATGGAAAAAAAACCCAACCACAAACAGAACAGATGCATTCATCAAATGCTCCATTTCCCGTAAATATTTCATTCTCTGCAATAATAACCACTATTCCAGGAAATGTATGGACTTAGTGCATTCACTTGCCACCTAATCAAATTAACAGCAAATCCCTGTTCTGAGCTTCAAATTACTACTTTTAGATGTTTAATTAAACTAAAATATGCATAAATTATCTAATCACATACGACTTTATTTGTCAGGAGACTATTTTACTAAAATGGTCTATGAGAAAGAGTTCAGTTTGCAATAGTAGCTTCAATAAACAATTCTTAAACATATTTTTAGACTCAGATTTGCACATAAATGGGCAATCACTCTATACTAAAGTAAATACCACGGATTTTTATTCAATAAAACAGCTGAAAGTTATTTGCTTTTTCTGTTTTCTCCTGTATTTAAGTGGTCAGTACAGAAGAATTACAATTATGTAAATTATGTATCTGACTTAGACAATCCATAGTTTTTTCCTCAGTGCAATTTATTTAACAAATCCAAAGTATTCCAGAATCTCCACATTAAAATGGATAACTAACAATAAATTTAATTCAAAAAAAACCCTTAAATATTTGTATTTTTCTTCAGGAATACACTAATTTCCCTCAAGGATTCCTTTTGATATTTATGACTGAATACATTTATTATGACATCTTAAATCTCTAGGAGAGAAACTAAAGATAATTCTCGTGTTCTGAACAAGCAATCCGTGGTATTCTCAATTATTTTAAAATACCTCCTAATATCAGCAGTCAGAAGCAGAAGAGGAAAAAACATTCTTTGCATATGACAGCACTTCAATGGCAGTTATTCAGATTTTCAAATAAGTTACCAAGCTATTCCACCTTTGGAGCCTTTTGGCACAATTTTAAAAGAAATAACTGAGCCACACTTGACCAAACATCTCTGTAAGGATCTCAAGTCATATATAGTCCTATCAGTACAATTTTGAAAGCTGTATCATACAGCATACTTGGTCTGGTGTCCTAAACCTATGAGAAGTAGGATTCAGTGTGTCTTCTGGTGTAAGGGTTACAATTTTGAGAAATATTCTTCACTCCTCAGAGGACCATGTTCTTGATGGACTTGCACAGTGGCCCTTTTGGAAGGTTCTGGAACTGACTTCAGTGCCTTTTGGGGATGCCCAGGGTGTGGGGAGTGTGGGGTGCTCTGAGGTCCTTGGTAATCATTTTGCCCTTACTCCCGATACCATCAGGATCGTAGTATGATGGCTTTTGGCAAACATACTTGCCGCTTGCAAGCTGGGACAAAAAAAAGGCACTGCCTCATCACATGACTTGCCTCTTCCTCGCCATGGAAACAAGTGATTTCAAGCATACCTTTTGAGTTGTGGAATCAGTCTCACGATGTATGCATGTTTGAAGATACTAATTCTATAAAACTGGAAGTTTTCATGTCAAGTTTACTTTTCATGTTCTAATTAACTTTCATGTCAAATTTGTGTTGTGTCACATTTCCTTAATTAGATTTGTTGATTTATTGGTAATGAAGATAAAATGCCTTGCTGTAGACAGTTACTGTGTTTTGCAGTCATTTGCAACTGGCACACAAGTAATTTCATAGAAGATTCAAAACTGCACTCTAATTCACTAGCTTTTCTATTTAGCTGTTAAACTTGCTCTCACAAAAGTGACTAGGCAAGATATTCATGTTTATTTTTCTTTTCACAAACCTAATGACTATTTGCATGAAAGAGTTACAATAGTGATAGCATAAATTCACTTACAGATTTCACAACTAGATTCCAAAAATTTCTTCTACTTCAGAATTCAATAAAATTCGGTATTTACCAGTGGGTATATTGCTAATGCTTTTTTTCTGCAGGTGGCAAAGCAGAAAAAGAAACTTGTTTTCATGTATTAATTAATACTTAAGCTATAATTGAAGATACTCTAAAGCATATCAGGTTGATACCGGTACCAATGCAGAAGGAGGCTGGAGAAGATAGGGCAGATCTATTGATTATTGTCTAATATGTTCCAGTGTTATTATAAGAAAAAATACAATAATCTTGCAACATGTACGTAAAGCTCTTGCAAGTGACCTCTATGATTGTTTCCTTAAACCTACCAAAACCAAGATAACAAGAGAACTACTGAAATAACTTTCACTCAGTAGCTTTTTCTACAAACTCTAGCACTATTTCCTGAATAAATTGCTCAACAAACTTATTTTATTTTATTCATCATTTGTCCAGATCAAGCTAACAGTGAGGGCCCTTAGCCAGCTTTTATATGTGAATAGCATTTAATTTCAACACAGGTAATTAAGAATAAAACATGCATTAGAGGCCACAAAATCCGACTGACAGTTTCATGATGAGGTTCTTTAAGGTGGGTCCAACAGGCTCACTTTCACCTTCTGCTCCTCTGTTTGTGGTTCTGGCCACCAGCTGGGTCTGGATGGGCCAATAAATTGCAACTCTAATAGCAACATCTGGGAGATACACATTCTCTTTGTCTTATAGTCACAGTGGGAAAAGCCTTCTTTTTTGTTGTTCCCATTTGTGTCAGAGAAGGGATTTGTCAGTTTAAAGAAGTAAATGTTGTAAGAGTTCAATTCAATCTGTTCAAAAATAAAACTGAAAGCAAGGCAAGTCTGTTCCATGAGAGAACAAACCTATGAGCTCTTAAGCTCTGCTCTTACATTAAATATTCCATAGGTAGACCTCTCTTCTTCCCAAGGACAATGGCTGCAACAGCCTCCATTCTATTTTCATTTGTTTATACAAACAACTGATGCTATCAACTAGGTATAGAATTTTGCATAGGTATCATAATACACAATACAACAACAAAAAAAAACCCTAATTATTTTGTTTCATGGGCACTAAGTACCTATAAATCAGAGACTTATGCCCATACTTTTCTCTGGGTTCTCCATCTTTATTAATTCAAAGTGAAATTACTATAGAAACATGTAGTGGTGATCAATAACACAAAAATATTGGCATAAAAATACTGATTAAAAGAAATCAGATATTTTTTGGTCATAAGAATGCCAACTAGCTGAAAAAAAAACAAAACTGAAAAAGTATTCAGGACTATTTGGGGTTAAGAACTTGTTTGAATTAATATGTTATTAATAATGATTTGCATATATACTCACAGATATATTTGAAAAAATTTTGGAACTCAAAATAATCTTGAGCTATGATTAAAGCAAAATACTAACAAATCAAATAAGTTATTCACCAACAAATAGAAAACCTGGAGGTTCCAAAACTTACTAAATAACAATGTTTGAGAGGCTATTTCTAAATTAGTTAAAGTTACTGACTTACACAATTCCAGCAAACTGTCTCTTCAGAATTATGTAAAAGTTCATTAAAGGAAGCAGTGTGGACTATCTGACAAAGTATCAGGTTTTTTTATTTTAGAGTAAGCCTGAAAGGAATGTTCAGACTGATATAAAAACATTCAGTTATAAATCATAGAATCATAGAATCATAGAATAACCAGGTTGGAAGACACCCACCAGATCATCGAGTCCAACCATTCCTATCAAACACGAAACCATGCCCCTTAGCACCTCGTCCACCCATGCCTTAAACACCTCCAGGGAATGTGAATCAACCACCTCCCTGGGCAGCCTGTTCCAGTGCCCAATGACCCTTTCTGTGAAAAATTTTTTCCGAATTTCCAGCCTAAATCTCCCCTGGCGGAGCTTGAGGCCATTCCCTCTTGTCCTGTCACTTGGGAGAAGGGGCCAGCAACCTCCTCTCTACAACGTCCTTTCAGGTAGTTGTAGAGAGCAATGAGGTCTCCCCTCAGCCTCCTCTTCTCCAGGCTAAACAACCCCAGTTCACTCAGCCGTTCCTCATAAGGCCTGTTCTCCAGCCCCCTCACCAGCTTTGTTGCTCTTCTCTGGACTCGCTCCAGAGCCTCAACATCCTTCTTGTGGTGAGGGGCCCAGAACTGAACACAGTATTCAAGGAGCAGTCTCACCAGTGCCAAGTACAGAGGGAGAATAACCTCCCTGGACCTGCTGGTCACGCCGTTTCTGATACAAGCCAAGATGCCATTGGCCTTCTTGGCCACCTGGGCACATGAAAAGGAAAATTTTCTGGTTTTATTATTAGCAAGAAATGTTTATCTCAAATAGATTGGACTGCACTGTATAATGAAGAAGGAAAGAGGTCCAAAGTTCCACTATGTAACAGTATGAAATTAAAAGATTAAAAAAAACCCATAAATTTTAATAGCTTAAGTGGATTAGTCAATCAGCATCCAATTGATTTCTTTTCCCTCTGTACTACATTTCAACATTACAATTTGTACTCTGTTTTACGTTAATAGCATACCAACTGATATTACTTTTGGTTGTGTCAAACTTCATTGAAAATGTGTATGTGGAAAGTGGGAGGTTAGCCATCTGTTCTTCCCTCAGTATAAAACAGAAGGAATTAGCCTCTTTTTGGTACCACTAATATGTGGCACAACAGGTTTACCCCCTTTTTTTCTATTCCTCCTCCTGACACCACTGCCACCAGAAAGCCCATGGCCTGTTTTGCAGAAACAAGTGTTTGTAGAGAACTTGTGGTTGTAGGTATTTCAGTAGATGACTTGTAAGAAAAAGGACGATGAAAAAAGCTGAGAGAAAACAGCAAGAAAGTTCTAGGTACACATAAAAAACTCTGGTGGTATGGACCATCAGAAAAAGCTTAAAGACAGGGAGGAGAAGCACTGAAAGATCAAAAACCTAAGAAAAGATATCTTGCCACAAAACCAGAATAAATAAAAGAATGAAGCTGCAACATTCAAGAAGACTGGATGTGCAAGTCAGGGTACTTTTCTTGCTTTAAAATGAAAAATGTTGTGGGTATTAAGCTCCCTCATCAGTTGTATTTGCAAGACCAACAGAATACCAAATTAAACTGAGTCAAAAAACACAACAACAAACAATAAAATTTACCAAGAATAAAAAGATGAAAGGCAAGAACTGCTATAAGAATCATACAATAAATTTTGAAAGTCAAACAAAAATCTTGTTGTAAGTGAAGTTTTCAAATTGTTCTTTATATATTGGTAATGGTCAAAATAGCCTCTGCTCTGCTTACATAAAGCCTTCATTTTTCTCCCAGTGCTGATATATGCATTTAATTTGACCTGAGTTTCCCCCCACCCTCCCACCCCCAGTTATATCTTATTTTATTTGTATTATGAGATATGAAAAAACTATGTTTATATAGTATTCTTTGCCTAAAAGATCAAGTTCAATGGCAAATACTAAAGAATAATAATGTACAGACATATTTACCTCTCTGCATAGGTCTTGATGTTAGTGAACTAGTGATACAGGTCACTTTTAGAATAATGCAAGAATAAATGTAAGCTATCCATGTTCTCCACAGACATTTTTCTCAGTTCTTATAAATCATACAGTGCTTCCACAAAACTAAGAAAAAGATAGAGTGAGAATAATTGACGGAACAAATTCCAACCCTCTGATTTGTTTCAGCATCAAAAGAAAGAAACCATAAATAAAAATTTTAAAACTTACTATCATTCCAATGTACCCTGGTGTATTCCCATCTTTTTAATGTGGTTTGTTCTTATTCTGGCAAATTAGCTAAGAAAATACTTGATATAATTAACTTGTAGATCTGGAGAAGGAAGTTGTTTTTCCTTAGTCATATTTAATTACACAACTGTCAAATAATTCGATAATACGACCTAAACACAGTTCTTGTGGACTTAACTTTGTAAATTTTTAAACCCACTTGCACATCTGGAACCTTTCCTGCTTAAACTTGTCTAGAACATCTTTAGTATAGTTTGTGTAATAAAAATAATTAAACCATATTGTCTTTGGTAAAATACTGCTTATTACTGAATATTACTGTATTTTAGAATTTCTATTAAAATGGCTATTTATTAACTTTCTTATCTGTAGGGAAAGTATCCTTCTCAATTTAAAACAATTTCATCTCATTAAAACGTTGTCAATATTAAAACTCTATTTTCAGGCTTCTGGTGAGATTTTTGGAATGATAATAACAAGGCAATGGGAGGCTTTGAACATTTGAATCAGGAAGATTGGTCCAAGTTGTATTGACTTTTGTTAATGTTTTATATAAACGTATGTAGTCTACTGCTCAGTAGGCATTCTGCTCCCCTCTCTCCGCCAACTCCATGGAGAATATAAGACTCTGAAAGGAATTTTTGTTTGTATATTCAGTCAAGCTTGACTCACAAAGGTTAACCTACACTTGGATTTAGTAAAGGCCTTGGGAATTTTGCCATACATGTCACAAGATTTTAACTGCAGATAGCATTTTACTCTCAGTCATTTTGCTCTGGCAGCCCAAATTCAGGACTCCAGGTGGATGCATTAATAAATATAAACCACTAATATTACTAAGGATTGGATTTTTTTTCTTTAGGTCAACAGGGAGAAAAATTATTTCAATAGGCTAGGCTCCCAGGCAAATTTTTGTTCTTACAATTTGAAAACAATTTGTTATTCAGACTCATTATCAAATGTTTTTCTACCTAGCCTACCATTCTAGTCTGTTAGGTTTCTTTCCTGCTTATCATTCTGTTTCTTTGTTTTGAAGTCTGCTGTGATGAATAAATTAAAATTTCTTCCTGCTGTTCCTCAGCCGGGCTCCTAAGTATCATAAAATGTAGTATTATTGTAATGGGTTATCACCACTAAGCAATTTTTAATTAGGAAAAGATGCTCCATGCCAAAGTAAACTTGTCAACCCTAAAATAAAAAAACAAAAAAAAAAGTAATGTTGAACCACGGACGTTCAGTTATTAGACTTACTTGTAGTGGTTAGAACCTATAACAGCTGTCTACATAATCAATGCAAGAGTCTGTGCTTATGGCAGATTGAAAAGTGGAAAGGATTAGTTCAGGACAGACTTCCTCATCATTAAATTTAGTAAAAATTGCTCACCCTTAGTAGCATACTAGAGTTTTTACTTTTAATTAAGTTTTAACTGCTGTTTATGCAAATTCTCCTCCAAATCAGTATCAAACATGTCTTAAAGCCATTCATACATATAGCTAATTCATTCCGTGCTTGACAATCCTGCTGCTGAAGCAATGTCAGCAAAATAGCTGATTATACGAGATTTGGTTGAGGCTCATTTGCAATTTCTGATTAAGCTTCTTTTGTTGTACTAAATTGTAATGCTAATCAGAATTAGCTAGGTGCCGAGATATAACCAAAACTGATCACAGAATGAGTTTTAAAAGATCAGAGAAGTACAAATGGGACTAACCTGTGGTGTGTTTATTAAGATTAGCAATGGAGCAAAACAAGCTACTATTCACAGAAATTTTAGTTTTGAGGTTTCATTGTATATGACTCAGAGGTAGAGCTCAATAGAGGTTCAAAGGCATGACTTTGTGTTTTAATTGAAATTATACAAGGCTCCAAGGTAAACATTTGTACCTTATACTTGAAAAAAGGACTTCATTCTGTGTTGAAATATAAAGCAAGATCAGTACCCTGCATAATATTTTTCTTTTCTCCTGTATCAAAGTAATTGCATATAAAGGTCTGAACATTCACAAACTCAACACTCAGTTCAAACTCCGAGTAGTGGATAAAGTTAAGCAAGCCAGATGAACGTGCTCTGGGCCACTTTTTGTTATGAAAAATAGGAAAATGCTCTTAGTCACTTTACAAATCAGAATATAATATAATCACCTACTATTGGGAATGGCAGAGACAGTTGCAAAGATTTGGAAACAAAATTTCAGGCTTTGAATTCAAAACCTGGGCTTTGTACAGGGTAATATAGAAACACCTAAGCAGAGTTTAATACTGTTCTTTGTCATTAAAGTGCCTGCTACCTGCTGTAGCACAGTGAAACCCTGGAGCTAGTATCACCAAAGTACCCTTACTGGAGCATGAGGGCATGCACAGCAACCCTGGTCCCCCAGGGCTTTGACTAGGCACAGACCCAGAAGTGGGAAAGCTGCACCTCCTCACTCTTACCTGTGCACATTGAGACAGTGACTCTTCCTATCTCAGGGCCTGATTTTCCCCTGTCTCCCACAGGCAAGGAGAAAGAGCACTTGAGCTTCTTATCAGTGTTTCCTCTACCTTGCAAGGCTCTCCAGGTATACAGATGCGTACTACTGGTCCAAAATACCTCGAAGTGCAGGCAGAAATCTGTAACTTACAGATGAGCCACCTCATCATAGAAACCTGAAGTAGCTCTCATCTCCAAAGGAAACATGGTTTTCCTCAGAGGGAAAATCAGATCTGAAATCTGCAATTCTTGTCTCAGGGTGCACTGTAAAGTAAAGCCCTGGATTCCAGAATAGCTAAAAATGGTGTATTTCCCAATTTTTTCTTATAGGTTTCCAAAGTTTTTGCTCATAACCTTAGGATCATTAAAGTAAAAGTCATCTGTGACTTGGCAAAAATAAGCACACAATAAAAACTGTGCAGTCTTTGCTGAAACCCTGATGCTAATTAGGTTGCTTAATTACACTGTCTCTAATTAGAGGTAATCTCTCTGTAAACAAGAATGAAGGTATCAAATATGCCAAATTAAAGTAGTTCACTGATTACATGCTGAAAATCTTGAAGGTCTATGTTTCACTCAGTATGTTCACAGACCTCTGAGAAGAAAAAATGTATTTCAAAAACATATTTTTCAAAGCTATTGCTATTTTTACTTCAGTTGTCACAATGATTTCGTGCAGTTCCCTAGTATTCTTTTTGAGATATAATTCTTGTAAAACACTGCATCAAGACATTGAGATTCATAAAAAACAATTTTCCTCCAGTAAGTTTTGGATTCAGTTTCAAAGAAATAGATTTTCTTATTTTGTCCAAAAAAATTATAAATGTTTAGGTTAAACAAACTTCAGAACACCCATCATTTCAAAAGATATGATTGCAACTGAAGATCTTAACACAACAGCCTCTGCCAAGGGCTTTTAAAGTACCGATTCAAATGTACCCCAAGATTTTATTTTCAGTACCAGGGCAAATTTTGATGATCTTTTAGTAGTGAAGTAGCATGGTATATATCAGTCAAATGTAGAGGTTGATATTCTTTTCCGTTAGCTTGTGATTACCTTGAAATATATCTGTGACAATTCAGTTGAGAGCTTCTAACAAAAACGTCATCTCCTCTAGGATAAAAAAGATTAATGAAATTTACTTGAACCATCCCATTTTGGCTTTCATTCGAGTGCCATGGGAAAGTCATTGCAAACTCCTAGTCCATGAGATGTTCATGTAAGGTGCACCACAGAAAAACGTTATCTTTCATAACTATTCCAAGTACACAATGTGCACCGCTTGCTGCCCCATGAGGTTATTTAGAGTGGTATAGATACTGCCATAGCTCCATATTGACTCATCTCTATTTCAGAAATTTTGTTCCCTCTGACTCTTTCAAATTTAAAATTTAAATAAGTAATGACTTATGTTACCAATTTTAGGCAGAGCGACACATTTCCCTAAAACTTGCAATGAGAAAAAGCTAAAGACCCAAGGCTGAAATGCACATCAGAAGGAGAAAACCTATACTCTGTGTTAACAGAGACAACAAAACTATTTCTTACAACTCTTTCTCCATTTATAACTTCTGTCCTAACATGATGAATATCAAAGATCTGATTTCAAAGGCTCGACATAGCTCTGAGATTTCTTTTATATGGCAAACTAATTGTTTGGGCTTTTCCTAAAATTTCCTTGTTCTAGCTGAAATAAACTATCCACTGAATTAATTTAAGTTTTAATTTTTTATCTATTTGTTTCTTCAGATTGTAATCACCGCTTTTTTAAGGCAGACACTACAGTATGCAAAGCTTATTTGAAAATATTTCTAGGGGTAGAATAAAATTTACATTCAAAACTTGCAGCTGAGTAGTGTGTATATATATGTATAAGGGTTTTTAAAGCCCACAAACTGTTGCCACAGAAGGTAGTGCTTTTGCATACAGATAAGCACGTGGGATTTGAAAGTATCACATAAAAACATTCTTATACGATAAAAACTTCTCCTGTCCTCACTGACAGAGCACAAGACAGCTTTAATGAAATTATTCTTACCTTGCATTACACACTTCAGCTAGCATTTGGAGGAGACAAACATTGTGTATGTGCCTCTGCTAAGGATTGGTGTGTATTAGCTATTTTTTTCCTTCCCCATCTCACGTATTTCCTTCTCACGCTGCAATTCCAACAATGTCTATCATGTCTACCAGTTGTTTAGGATCATAGGTACACTGCATTCTGTTCATCTGAATCAGAAGCTTCCTATGACTAAACATATAACTTGAATTATGCAGCATTTAGTCTGAATAAGATTATTGCATACCAAATATCCTCTGTACAAAATGTTTTTCCAGTGTCCTTTTTGATTAATTTTGTACAATCCAAAAAGGACAGAGATAATCCGATGGAGAAATAACATCACACAGAATACAAGCCTAGACATTGAACAGAATTTAACTCAACGGTTTACACACTTCACTGCAGAAAAATTACCCATATGAAACATCAGACTGCACAGAACTGTCAAGCTGCACAGATGGCAAAAGAGATATCCTTTAATGCATTATAACAGGTTTTGTCTTACCTAGGATGCAAAGTTACTTTGCAAGTCCTCCCACCTTTTAATGACATTTCAGAAAGCATTTGTGAGTAATTTTTTTTATAACAAAGCAGTAAAACTGGAAAAAGGCTGATTTTTCAGGAGAAACTGAAACAGTTGACTAATTTGAAACTTAGTAGTAGGGTTGTTAATCTGTTTGGCTATAACTGAAACCAATATTTAGACAGAAAAAAAGGGTCAGATAGTAAAATCTCATATTGCTTTGCTGCCTAGGATCTATCTTGCTCACATGGTACCAAACCAGCTGTTCCTGAAAGGAGACTAGAATTTGGAAGTGTTCAAGGAGATGAGATGGTGTTCCCCATGACAGATGCTTTTCCATGTTTAGGATAGGTTTTATCATTATATTCCTTCACCTTCATCTTCTTGAATTCCACCTGAGCATGGTCCCATGCCACACCATTATCATGTCCCATAATCTGAAAACAAACAGGCAGCTCTTTCTTAGCACAAGTGAATGTCGGGCAACAGTGCAATATGATCTCTCAACGTATTTAGTAAACCTCCAGCTTCTACCAATTTCCCTGCTTATAGAAACAGGAAATAGATGCCAAAAACATTTCAACACACACTACATTGCCAAATCTCAAACTGATAGGACACTAACCTTAGAAGCCAATTATGGCTGATGCTGCAGGCTTGTCTTCTGTTCTTTGAGACTTCTCCAAGTTAACTCATGTACTGAAACAATATACAGTTCCTTTCAGTCACAAAGAATTGAAAAAAAAAAAAGAATCAGTTAAAAGGAATCTTTCTCCTTCCTCTTCCAAACACAGATTTCTGGTAAAGCTGAGATAGATGTTTTTTCTCATTATAAATATTTCATGATCATTCTCAGGCAGGTTTTTACATATCTAAATGAATATTAGTAGCTGAACATTGCTCTACAATGTTTACAACAATATCATGCTTTTGGTCTGATAAGGACATAAGCATAAAATGAAAAAATAACCAAATTAACTACAATAAATATACATTTGAGGATCAAAGAAAATTACTTATTCCTTTAAAGCTATCTCTATGGGAGTGAAATCCCAGCTTTATTAGCAAATACAGCTTCAGTGTCAGTCACAAATCTATGTATTGCAACTGAGAGGCACATAGACAGGGATTTTCATGAGTTTCCTTGGTGTGTCAAGGACATTCTTAACGTTTGAGAAGCTGCATAGGACCATCAATACCATTAAGACCCATTCTACGATCTCCTACATTTATATGAGGGCATCATTTGGCTGAGAACACTTACAATTATAATAATATGGAAGAGCTATTATGGCAGATTAAATGAGTTTTACAGTACTTTGAACATTATAGGAAAAATATTGTTATGTTATTTTCTGGTCAGAAAGTAGCAAATGAAGCTACTCTGGATTTAAATCACAGAGCCAAGAGCAGAAATTAGCTGCACAATCATCAAGTGATTAATATATTCAGTTCTAACATGTTGAATAAAAGCTCTAGAAACATGTATAATAAGAATAATTATGGAACACACAACCCATTTCCAAAACAAGCCTGGTACAACGCAATCTGATGCAATAGTGACATGATAATCAAAAGAATAGTGCAACATATGACAATGCCTTCATATTACAAGGCATTTTGATAATTTCATTTAAGATAACATTATAATAAATGCATTTTCTCATTTGAGCTAAAGTGGTTTTCTAACTTCAGCTAAGCCTCATTTACATAATTTCACTTTCTGAAAGTTAGCTACATGCGTTTCAGAAAGTGCCTCTCCCTAGAAGTGATAACGTGGGGTATGAAGAAAGGTCACTGTTTACATATATTCCTAAAGAAACAAAGGTCATACTCAAATTAGAGTAATGCTGTAAGTGAAAGGGGGGTAAAAGGGTCACAACTTCAGAGCCCACAGGTGACCTAAAATTGACCAACAGAGTATTCCTTTACATATATGTTATACCCAGGAAAAACTGAGGGATCATGAGGATCATGCCCTCTTCTTCAACGGCCAGCATCTAATATGGACCTTATCTATCTTTTTGCTCCTGATCCTGGATCCTCATGTTCCTGAATGCTGTCCTTGAGTTCAGCTCCTTCCTGCTGCTTAGTCCCACCTGGGACCTTTTCCCCATGCCTGCTCTGCAGCATCAATAGTGATTTAGTTGGGAGGAGGGCATTTTTTTATTTTATTAATTTATTATTAATAATATTTTCCTTATTATTAGTGTTTCATTACACCTCTTTTAGTTTTAGTTTCCAATCCACAAGTATCTTGTAGTCCACAAGTCTCTTTTTTTCCTTTCCCTGAAGGGGGAAGAATTGGCACCTTCCACAACTGCTTGCATTTATCTGCCAATCACACCATGACGGGACTAAATCTGACAATGCAGAAAAAATTATCATACTATTCCAGATTCACAAAATCTTTATGGGAAAAAGTAGGGGGTAAAAAAGCACAATGAAGCTAAGTGTTCAAAGGTCAGAACTAATTTTCCAGCAATTCAACTTTTACCCCAAATTTAGTGTGCATACTTATTCTTCTAAATTGCACAAAGCACATAAATGTAGAGATTACAGAAAATAACCCTTGGATAGAGTAATTGCATTCTGTTTTTCTAAAATCATGTCATATGCAATCCAATTCAAGACATAGGCAAATTTATCTTACCCTCTGACCTACAGTATTCACAAAAATATTAAAGCAAGTGGCTTTGATTCTCTGGATGGATTTCAGAAAATGTTTTGGTTTTCGAACATATTCCAGAAACATAAACAGAAAAGAACAATTCTGTCTCTCTGCCCCTTCACAGTAATGCAGGGGCCTAATCCCATCCACAGCCATATAGATCTGGATGCAGTGGTCAAATAGCACTCAACCCTTAGACCCTCAACACTATCATCGCAATCACTGAGCGCAAGGCAATCAAAACACTCTCTAACATAGAGTGTTACGCCACTCTCTCTCCCTCCTTGCCTATCCAAGAGTTCAAAAGTCTTGGATTTTGAGCATGTGTCACTGGAGCAGAAAATCCACATCATTTGTCCCAGCTTGGCAATGTCTCTTAGAAGGCAGCATGATTTATTTTAGACAATAATTTTAATGCTCTCACTGTAAATCATGAAGGACTTTGCATTGACTTGCTTTGGAAGGGTGTTATGTGAAGCTGTAGTTTTACATAATTATTAGCCGTGCCACAAATGTCTTCATTCAATTTTACTATCCAGTTTTCAATATGTAACTTACTTTACACTGCATTTTGCAAGTGTCTCAAAGCTGCTAGATGAGGATTTATAATTTTGGATGAATCATTTTTTTTAACTTAGTTTTTCATATAAACTTCTAAACAGTTCGTAGAGTACTTCAAGAAGCATTTTAAAAATACATTTGTTTTTGCAAATCATATGCTAAAAAATAGCACATTAGCTTTGATTAGTTATTAAAATCAGCTCATACAGATTTAAGTCTGAGTTTAACATAACAAGTAAAATTATAAATAAATTAATAAGAACTTCCTAGATCTGATGAAAAAACTCAGCAGCAATAGGAAGCAAAAACTTTCTAGTCAGATACCTCAAACTGAATCAAAATCTAGGTTGTCTATGAGACTTAAAGGAGTTGAATTGTTGTCAACTTCCAGTAGTGCATTGCTTCGTTATTCAAGTGCCCCAAGCAAGCCTATTCACCTATGATTTCTAATACACTTTCACATCAGGGTTATTTCCCATTACTTCACTTCTCTAATAATACATGATCATAGCTGTTGGTTAGTATTAAAGAAAGAAATTGACCTGAGGAGATTGAAGTTAAGTATTCTGCCCAGTAGCCTTGTAGAAATCACAAGTGAGGGATAGTTTCATGTTCTGAATAAAGTCATGTCTTTCTAATGGATTTTATATTGAATTGCTTTCTTCATAGCTGTAAAGGTTTATATAGCCAGTGTATTACCTACATCCTAAACTGGAAAGCTTAAGAATAAATGAAACTAATAAAACTATAGTTCAGACACCTACTTTAGGTTGACATCAAGAAATTATTTCTTAAAATAGAAAAATACTTGATTAGGAGAAGTAAAGATTGTACCCTGATCATACTATTAAATCACAACACTTGAATAAAAGAAAATGTTTGGCTGACTAAATATTTTGTCTTTTTGTGATTTCAATTTGTGCGGTTCACTGCATTTATTCTCTTGTTAAAGTGGAATTCATGCACATATATCGAATTCTTCACATGACTGTCTTTATATATATTGCTATATCTATAAATTCCAGAATTGGAAAAGGGATTCATTATTTAAATCCTTAAATCTCAGTGGGGGGAACAGAGGTATTTGGAAAACTCTTTGTATCACTGAAAATCCTTGTGGGAAAGTTTCAAACATGTAAGGAGAAAAATATGTCACTGTATGATTTTATTTTAGTATGTACAGCTCAGGCTTACATGCTGAACTTGACAGTTCCTACCATCTGAACACTCACTTAATGCACATATTATTCCTGTATTTTTTAAATAATCTGTCATTAAACATTTATGCACTTTACTCCCTTTCATTTGAATCTTGCAATACGACCTTTACTTTGAAATAACTTGCAGGCCATATTTATAGTGCATTAACTAAAATGCACAAAGAGTTTGCAGCAGCTTACTTCCCACCCTGTTTCAGGGAAGTGAGAAGAAAAGTGAAGATTAAGTCTGTGTGTGTGATGGACTGTTACGGTTTTTCTAGCAGGACTAGAGATGTAGGGAGGTGTGTCAGCAGTATGGGACACTCCACTTTCATCAAACAGGGTACAGCTAGGCAGCAAAGAGACTATCCCATGATTTTCTAGCTCCTGACATAGGGTACAAGTGAAATGAACGGATGTTTGAAGAAGCTAGGAGAGCATGTGTTAATGAGCGAGAAAGAAATACAGACAAAAAGCAAGAATTCATCTTACTAGGTTATAGCAAAGAATGGATAGGTGAGTAAACAAAGTTATGCAGCCTAATCATGTCAAGTCTTTTAGCTTTGGCAGATTTTAGGAGTGTCAGGGTAAGCAAGATCTTCATGTTCATTCATCTGCAATGAACATAATCACCTTGAAAATGATCAGTGAGGAAGGTATCTCTTTAATTCCTGATTTCAGTATTTCACTTATCTCACTGTTATGATGATTATTTTCGTGCTAAACAACTACATCACCTTCAATAGGTTTATTTTCTGCTGTTTTAAACAAATGTAATAAATGATTTATTAACAAATAAAGACAGCATAACTACATTTGCAGTGATTCAAATTTGTAAACAGAGCATTTTCACTAAGTAGATTTAGTATTTCCATATGGTCGTTTTATCTATACACATTGTGAAACCTCTGAACCAGACCTTTCTTCTTTCCACATCTAGGCATGCTCCCTTTTCAGTGACTGTTCTTAAACCACCTTAAACCTGTTCTTAAACCTTTCCCAGGATTGCTGCTAAAACCACATTGCTTGTGGAGCCTCACGTGTAGCCATAGGTACTGGTCTTGTTTCAAGAAGTGGTTCCAAGAAGAGAAATAACGGTATGGAAGAGGAACCAGGTCCTCTAATAACCTCCTTGGCAACAGTGCAGAGAACAGCACATAGCCACTGAAACAACTGCATGGGCAAGAAAAAGGAAAGGCCCAGTAAGATACCAAAATTTCTTTGCTGTGTTAGTGTTCCACAGTGCTCAAAATCAGATCCTCTTTACTCTATACCAGCTGGTTTATGGTACTTACAACTGATAAGAACTGATAAGGAAAGCATGTCATAGGATCACTGTTATAAGGGAGGGCCATAGAACTTAATGATTACAAAAAAAATTACTGAAGATCAATTTACATATGATAATATTTGACTATACCACGCCTTCTTTCAGATTTCAATTAAGACAAAGCCTTTTGTGCCTGTATTCATTTATGATGTATTATTCTACATTATGTGTTATCGTTAGCCCTTTAATTATGGTACTTGCTGATAACTTTCTCATTACAGTACAAGGTAGTTGCAACTTAAAAACAGAGAGTAAGAAAACATTCTATGATTCTGCAATTCAATATACCTCAATGCTTAAACAGAAACCTGTGCTTCGGTGTATATAATCATGGCAAACAAGCAGCACTCTTCTTCACATATGAAATACTATTACATGCTGAAAATAAGAGTTCTGAAAGTATTGAGTGAGCTTGAACTTTTTGAATCTGTTTATTATCATATGAAGTCAAGGCCAATACAAAATATACATTAGGATTTTAATACACCTTTTATCAATGTATATTACTCGACATTTATTTGGTAAAATGACAGTTTATATTGGAAGTTGTAACTGTCACAAGTTTAGACTGACAGCACCTGCAGATGCTGTTTCAGAGTGGTCAAATTTTTTCAGTTGTCTGTCTGTTTTCCCAGTCATTGACATCCACCAGTTACTATTTTCTTATTGATTTTAAATCCTTAGGAAGCCTGTATTGGTTTTGCACCTTCAGATCTTGGTTGCTAACTAGCTCGTTCCCTGCCTTTGAGATGTTTGTGTATTTACATAATTTTGCTCCTATGGTCTGAGTACCACACCTAGTGCCATCAAGTAAACGCTTTAGAAGGAACTGCTGGCATACTGCAAAGTCATCTGTGCATGTCAAAGCATAGCTACTACATATCTTTCATTTTGGTTAGATATAGTGGTAACCCCAAGCCTGACAGTCCCATGCTGGCTGCCGTTAATCACCTCCCCATCCTCCATATGCTTTAGCATAACTCCTAGGAGGATCTGTTCCATGATCTTCCCAGGCACAGAGGTGATGCTGACAGGTTGGTAGTTCCCAGGGTTGTCTTTTCTGCCCATTTTAAAAATGGGAACAACGTTACGCGTCTTCAAGTCACCAGGGGCTTCTCCTGATTGCCATGACTTTTCAAGTATCATGACAGTGGCTTGGCAACCACATCTGCCAATTCCCTCAGGACTCTGGGATGCATCTCATCAGGTCCCGTAGACTTATATATGTTCAGGTTCCCCAGGTGGTCATTAACCTGATTCTCCACTACAGTGGGAAGGGATTTACGCCCCCAGTCACCGTCTTGCTTTCCTATGTCCCATGAGGGGTGAGGAGAGTGGTTGTCAGTGAAGACTGAGGCAAAAAAGTTGTTAAGCATCTCAGCCTTCTCGTTGTCTGTTGATACGAGGTCACCATTTTCAGTAATCAGTGGGGGTACATTTCCTTTAACCTTCCTCTTCTGATTGACATACCTGTAATCCCTTCTTGTTAGTCTTCATTTCCTTTGTCAAGTTCAGCTCCAGCTGCGCCTTGGCCTTCCTGACCTCATCCATACACAACCAGGCAGAGTCTCTGTACACGTCCCAGGTTACCTGTCCCTGCTTGCACTGTCTGTGCAGTTCCCTCTTGTTCTTGAGTTTGACCAGCAGGTCTCAACTCAGCTGTGCTGGTCTCTTGCCTTCCCTGCCTGATTTTCTACATACGGGGACTGAGCACTCTTGTGCTTCATGGAAAGCATCCTTAAATATTTGCCAGCTCTGTTCTGTTCCCTTGTCCCCAAGGACCATGTCCCAGGGGGTCCTAGTGAGTAACACCTTGAAGAGCTGGAATTCTGCTTTCCTGACATTTAGGATCCTGATCCTGGGATTATTTCTCTTGTCCTTCAAATACAAACTCTGACTATATGTGATCAGGTATCATAATGACTAGAAATTTGCATCATTAATGAAAACATATACTTTGATGTGATTTTTTCAAAAATGTAATCATATAAACCAGTTTGTATAATCACATTCATGAAGTGAAAGCAGAAGTCTCCATGCTGTTCAGTATCAATTGTTGCACCTTACAAATTCTTCTATGTGTTTGCACAGTTTTAAAAAGAGAGTAATATCACATATTACCATTTTTTTACTTCCCATTCACTTTATACAACTGTAAAGTAATAGAAACAATGCAGTTGAAAAAGTCTTATATTTTTTTTTGCAGCAAGTATAAGTTTCCCAATTGCAAATTGGAAAATTCTTACTTTTTGCTGTTATGAAGGTGCAAAATGATGCCATATGGATACTTCACAATGAGGCAGATATCCACCAGTTTGTGCATAAATGGACGTGATTCTCAGAACAGCTATTAGTATGCACATATGCTATTCTTCTTGAGTGTAATAATCCCTAATGTGCTTAGACAAATCAGCAGTCTGCATTTATAACTTAGGAAGTGTGTGCAAATAAATGTGTACATTTAAAACTCTAAAAATAACTGTCTACCACTAAAACTCACCTCTTCGAACAGAAGGAAACATTGTTATAGGTTATGAATTTCAAATACATCTTTCAAGTTAAATGAAAACTTAAAGACAACAACTCTCTTTAAAAATAAAGAAACAAGGTGGAGCAAAAGCTGTTGGAACTCAAATTCCCCTGCAACTTATCCCATTATGTTACTATGCTTCCCAGTATTAAATTGGAATGCATTATTTTTCTCCTCTAGCCCCAATTCTACAACATATTCTCATACAAGATTGCCATGCATAGGTCACCTACTGAGTAAGGCTTCAGTGTATAAGGCAGAGCATGAAGACAAGCTGTACACATGGCATTCATGTAAAAAAATCTGCCCTTAAAAAAGTTACTGTACTATACAATCATATGCAAAGCCTACAATTAATTGTCAATACAAACTCTCCTTTGCACACAATGAAAACTTTGTGTATTTCTCTGAAGCAAAGAGAGAGAAACTCAGGAGTAAATAAAATGGTCGGGTAAGAGTAGCAGTTTCACTGCAATGGGAGTTCAGTGACAGGTAACAGGAGCCAGGTGGCTCTTCAACTTTCATTCCAAATGAGAGCATCAGGAGGAAATGTGAACAGAAACACTGGAGTCAGAAGACAACTTTGAGAAATGCTGTTGCACCCATTCAAAGTAAGAGAAAATGTCAGTAGGATGAAGCATGCAGGTTATTGTGTCTAGTATCATAATTGATGCCTACCTCAGACAAAAAGGGTGCATGTGCATAAATGAATGGTGTAGGCTCCACTCAGTCCCCTGAGAGAATAGTCCAAGCCCTGTTTAGTTTGGAAGGACTCAGGCAGCCACATAGGGTTAGAGAAACCTCTTCAGCCTCAGCCTGAACGGTGTTCCAGGCAGCAGAGATGATCAGATTCAATTGGTAGATGCAGTCCTGCTCAGGAAGGTAATGGAGAAGTGAAAATGTTCAGAGGAAAGTTCAGAAACATCAGAAGCTAGCAAAGAGGGAGCAGACACAAGGCACAGGCATCTCCACTGGATAACTTCTAGCACTGAGAATGCACTTCTGGAAGCAGAAAAGAGTTTGTATTTGTGAAAGGCACTTCTCTCAAGCAAACAGGTTTCTGGGTTTCTGAGCCCAGGGAGGAAAATATACCTGCCAGATAACAAGATAACAAAGGTCTCTGCAAGCATCTCTGAAATGTTCTTAATAACCGCACATATCCAGGAGCTGTGATGGAAATGCAGCTTCAGAACTTGTTGTAATAAGGAGGTTTATTCAATTTTTCAGAAACTGAGGGCACATTTGGACATAAGAAAAGGACCTGACCTCAGCTGTAAAGAGCCAAGGTACTGATAATTAAATAAACAGTGCTGACAATGAAATTTACACTGAGGAACAAGGGAAAGCAAACAGACTTAGAAGTACACAGGGTTTAACATAACATATTTAAAAATGAAGACACAAAAAATCTGTATTATCAAGAGACCAATAGGTCAGGGATAGAAATAATCAAATATGGAAATAGGAAACAGATTGCCATTTTAAAAGAGTTCCAAGAAATGTAACTAATCAATATTACGTCTGCCACTTTGAAAGCCTGGAAGCCTAAGGAATAAGATGGAAAAATTGGAATGTGTGATCCAAATTAACATATTAACATAACAGACACGTTGGAAACTCGTGGAAGTCAGACAATCAATGTAACCTCATGAGAGCAGAATACAAAATACACAGGAAAGAGAGTAAACCAAACTACAGGGACAGTAAATCCTGTCTTAATAAAGTTTAGTATCTGATCAAATCAAGAAATTAGCCAACAGGTCAATTAAAATAAAATCTTCATGGTGTAAAATTCCAAGCCTAAATTTGAAAAATATTATTTGGGGCTTATATCATCAATGAACCGCCCATGTCACATGCACAATATATACAACATGCTTAGAGAAATCAGTTAGGCACCAAGAGGGGCAAACAAATTCCACCAGGTCATTTCCACTGTTCTGTTATGTAGACGAATGTCACATCAGGACAACATCATGCAGAGATAAAACTTGTAAAAGTTATTGAGGATTGTTATCAAAGAAGAGCTGGTTACCAAGTCTTGCCCTGGTTCTATATGATATGTAGGATCTAGTTAAAAATCTCACAGTGCTTTCAAATCTCTAATTAAAAAGTGCAAACTTTGCCATGGTGGTCACAAAACTTCAGATGCAACTGATTCTGGGAGCAAATGCCAAGTGTGTTAATCTTCAAAAAGGGAAATAATGGAAAATAAGGAAGTTTATAAAAATTAGGTTAAGGGGGAGTTGTGAGAATTAAATCCTTAGAAGCAGCATAGAGACTAGTGAAGGACACCCTGTGGAAGCACAGTGTGTGTGCACTCTAATTATTAGAAAAAGTCTTCAGTAAAGGCTAAGTAAAAGAGAATATCAAGATTAGAAGGCTGCAGGATTGAAATGTTGCAGTTGTATGCAAATTAAGATAACAGAAGATCATGAAATACAGCAGACAAAATATAAAAACATAGTAAGAATAGCTAAAAGAATTCATAAAATAACTGTGTCAAAGGAATCATAAAATCATACAGTCATACTATTATAAAATGGCTTGAGTTGAAAGGGACCTCAAAGACCATCCAGATCCAACTCCCCTGGCAAGGGCAGGGATGCCTTCCACTAGATCAGGTTGCTCAAAGTCTCATATGACCTGGCCTTGAACACCTCTAGGGATGGGGCACCCATCACTTCTCTGGGCAATCTGTCCCACTGCCTCACCATCCTCACAGGAAAACATTTCTTCCTAATATCTAATCTAAATCTACCCACTTTTGGCTTGAAACTGTCACCCCTCATCCTATCATTACACTCCCTGATAAAGAGCCCATCTTCATCTTTCCTGTAGTCCCCGTTTAAATTCTGGAAGGCTGCTATGAGTTTTTCCCAGAGTTTTTCCTCTTCTCTAGACTAAACAAGCCCAACTCTCTCAGCCTGTCTTCTCAAGAGAGATGCTCCAGCCCTCTGACCAACTTTGTGGCTCCCCCTGGACTCACTCAAACAGTTCCATGTCTCTCCTGTGCTGAGGACTCCAAAACCAAACACAGTATTACAGGTACTTAATCCCACTATGTCTGCAACGGAGATGTTAAACAACAGTTGTCCCAATACCAACTGCTGCAGAACACGCCCATCACTAGTCTCCACTTATACATTAAGCAACTGACTGCAACTCTTTGAGTGTGACATCCAGCCAATTCCTTATCCACTGAGTGGTCCATCCATCAAATCCATGTCTCTCTAATTTAGACAAGAATGTCTAGAAGGGCAGTGTCAAATTCTTTGAACAAATTGAGGTAAATGATGTTTGTTGCTCTTCCCCTATTCTCCAAGGCTGTAGACCTATCATAGAAGGCCACAAAATTTGTCAGGCACTATTTACTTTTAGTGAAACCATGTTGCATCTCATCAAGTGCCATGGATGCATCTCATTGGCTCCTATGGACTTGTGCGTTTTTAGATGACTTAGATGGTCTTGCACTTGATCGTCTCCTGTAGCGGGTGGTTTTTCAGTCTCCCAGCCCCTGGCTTTGCCTTCTGTGACTTGGGTGATGTGTTTGAGCCCTTCTCACTAAAGACTGCGGCAAAAAAAGTCATTGAATACCTCAGTCTTCTCCGTATCTTGGGTAATCAGGTCTCCCATTTCCTTCCAGAAAAAGACCACATATTGTCTAGTCTTCCTGGTATCACTGACATACCTGTAAAACCTTTTCCTGTTGTCCTTGGTATCCTTAGCCAGATTAAATTCTATAAGGGCTTTAGCTTTCCTAACCTGATCCCTGGCTGCTTGGACAATTTCTTTGTATTCCTACCAGACTACCTGCCCTTGCTTCCACTCTCTGTAGGCAAATCAGTACCATTTCTTTCAATACATCACAATTAACAAACTAGTCAGAGAATCTCAGGGCCATTTGGTTACCAGGATATAGAAACGCACTCGGAAAGAATATAACAGTGATGTGAACTGTGAAAGCTTTTAGGAAGATCCTGATACTGATCTCTTTTGCTTTCAAGGCAAGAGTGGAAGCTGCAGAAGAGGAGGAAGACAGGAAAATTAGAAGAGGTCTGTTTAAAGCTGAAATAACTGTGGAATATGCTATGGTACAAACAGACAGAATGAACATCAAAAAATCACCAGAACTGAACCATGTAACCTCTCATTTACAGACCCAGAAATTCCCACTCCAAAAACTGATGGACTTTGGGAGAATATCAAGAATTATATATTCTCTCTCCTGTTCATCCCCTAGCTGCTCATGGCCTCTATTAGAAAGACAGTTCATCTCTAGAGATTGTATTGCGAACTATGGTGTCGAGTTCCTGTGTCCACTGTTGGCCCAGACTGAGGAACGTTAAATCTACTGCAAGAACTCACTCTGACAGCGTCCTGCCCACAAACTCTATGTTTGAGGAAAAATACAGATAGGGAATAGAAGCCTGGGGAGTGATCATCCAAACTTTTCCTTATTTAGACGTACTGAACCTATTAAATGTTAAGGTTTTATTATCCTTAATCACCTATACAATGAAGAAATTGTAATGAAGTTTTCTTTCACTGTTTCTGCTTTTGAACAGTAGAGATCAAACAGAACAGCTACTTGTTTTCCTGCCTTCAAGTTCAAGGTTAAAACTACACAGCATTCAGAAGCTGAATGTGACACCTTGACTATTCTCTGTATGACCTGATCACTTACCATTAAATATGATTTTAATAGCTCACTGGCTTGCAGATAACTGTTCCACAATATGACCTTTATTATAGCAGTACTTGAGCTTGATGTTTTCACATTGTCCATTAACTATCTTTTATTTTCCAGCAACTGGAACTCAGAAACACTACTAAGATGCATAGCTGAATAAATATGTCTATTTCAGTAAAAAATGAGAACACTAGAATTCAAGAGAGGAAATGTCAGAAAGATATTAACATTAATGAAAATAATTGATTGAGATAATGAATACTATGGTTTGAAGAAAATATGGGATTTAACAGGGAATGCATGTTCTGTTTCAGGATAAGTCTAACCACTTAAAAGCAATGAAGTATTTAAGATCAGTCAGATATTGTAACCCCTGAAATGCTATTGGAACACAGTGTGGGTTTTTTAATGCAGAAGTTAGTTAATAGCAGAATTGAGTATACGTAATTTTAAAGAGACAAAGATGAAGCCAAGCAGAAATGCTCTAATATCTCATCAGGAAAGTAAAACTGTCAGTGAGTAGAGTAGTGTTCTGTAAGTGGATGGAAACAATACAAGATTATTGAAATACATGGAGTGAAAGAGACCAATGAGGAAGGCAACTGAACCGTAAGGAGGTGATGATAAAAATTTATACATAGGAACAAGGCTTAGAAGACAAATTAAATTAATTATTTCACTCTATATTCATTAGGAAACTTACAAGGGAGATATAATTAATATAACATGATCTTCAGTGAGCAAAAAACAAAGCAAGCTCATAGTTACCACAGCACAAATCCATTTCCTCTTCTCTCCCTACTATTAAAAACTTGATAAAGTTTCGAAGTAGCTGGACTGCACAAGACTGTTCTGATGACATGCTTCATATTAATTCCAACAAAGATCTAATAAATTCAGGTATTAGAGATCAAGTTTAATTGGACACAAACCACAATCTTCATTACTGAGTGAAGGGATGAGGAATACGGGTATAACACTGTCATCCAACTTAAACAATTTTTCTAATCTGAATTAATTTAAAGCCAATAAAAAGTTATATAGATTTAAAATGCCACTATAGCACACCCCATTTATTTCTTTTCCTTTCTGTGTAAACAGAACACTAAAACAGGTGTCCATTCTGTGGTTCTTTTAATGATCCTTTTGTATAGATTTCCTTTGACACATTGAGGTTTTTGGAACTGGCTAGTTGTGGTAAGCATCCTTAATAATACTGTAAGCTGCTTGGCAAAAGAATTTCTACGTTATTTAAAAAGTCATTATTATATTAAGAACTACTTTAGATCTCATAGAAATAATCTGAATTCAAGATAATTACTTCAAGTATAAATCTAGAAAAATTTTACCTTATAAGCATACTAAGACTAAATATGTTTATTCATAAATGATAGCAAACAGCATTTCACAAATCTGAAACAAAGCAGGACAGTCATCACCTTGGTTAGAAAAAATTACCAAGAGAATCTTGGTAGACTAAGAATATCAACTTGTATGAACAGTAAACAGGGAACATCTCTTTAATGTGCAAACTAGAATGCAAATATGTACCTATTTTATCTATTTTATTATTTCCACACACAGATTTATATGTATGCTATAGTGTTCCAATCACCTTCAATTTCACTTAACTTTGGCTTTGTCTTGCTAAAAGGTAATACTATCAAACTACAGCACATTGAATTTTAAACCCAAGATCACTAAGTCATACAACTTAAGCCTACCCCTTCTTATATTAACTTTTCTTAAAATAGTATCTTATTCTTTCTAATTCAGATTCCTCACGGCAAAGGAAATCAGCAGAGGGAGGTTAGCACAGACTCAGTGGAAACAGAACACCAAAGGGGAAAATGTCTTCTTAATTGTTATTTCTAGTGGTAGACTACAGACTTAACAGTTCAGCAGTACAGGAGGACAGAAATGTCAAATTCAGGAACTTCTAAACTATTTAAAGGCTTTAAAAAATCCAGACCCAAGCTTCTCACAGAAACTCAGAGACAGGTTCAGTGACTGAGTAATGTACTCTCCTCTCCTCCCCTCTCCTCTAACACAGGAATGTTAATTTGGTTCAGGGCTTTTTATTACTATTTTTTTTTCAGAAACCATGCTGTGATGAATGATAACTTCAGCAAGTGTATGTTTTAAGTTCTTTATCATATATTTGCAGTACTTTTTCTTCAGCTGCACAGCAATATACATATGCCCAACTACTCATTACAACTTTGTAATCCCACTTCCCTCTACTACCCCACTGGAATACTGATTTCCAAAGGAAGACTATCATCTGTTGTCTTTTAAAACTTTTCAATTCTTCTCATTTTAATTCTCAATTATAAAACAACACTGGTCAAACAGGTAATCAAGGAAAGTAAGATTATGCGTATTCATACTGCATCTCAGTGAAGACAATAAATGAAACGTAATTACAAAATCACTCAACAGATTTGATGTGATTACATCTCTTACAACACTGTGTCCAAGGATCAGCAATTATCCAGTTATGACTGCTGTAAGAACACATAAAAAATTACAAAGGACACAATAAGTTCACTTTAAGGTAGGCACAGCTTTCTCACTAGCATACAGAGTGGAGAACCAAGCATCTGAAAGAATGCTAACTGACACAGCCCAATGCAGCAGTATATCTACGCCAGCTCTGTGGCAAACGGAATTTAACAGAAATCTGTCGTGTTAAAAAAGGAGTAGGAGTAGGTGTTTCAATCACCAGGTTAATGTAGTTTGAATAGGACAAGTAAATTTTAAAAGCCATAAAATGTACTATGGAGTTGTTTTTCAAATAAAAACTAGATATACAATGACGGTGTGTAATCTGCATTTTCAGGCAGTTCATAACCAGTATAATTATAAAAAATCAGAAAATCTATTTCATTGGGCTTTGTTCTCAAAACCACATTGGTTATTACACAACATCATCAAAGTGAGGAAGTTTTTGATGTATTATGGCAGTATGATGCATTGTAGCAGTATGTCACTAAGGAAAAAGCATTTGGACAACACATTACATTAAACACATCATTAAAGAACAATCTTTCTGATGATAAGTTGCCAGCTGGCAGAAAGGGTGATCCAGTTATGTTTCCTTTTAGAGACACTTCAGGACTGCTTATTTCCTAAAGGGAAAAAAAAAGTAAGTGAAGAAATTAAACAAGGCTAACTTACATCATTCTTTTGAAGCATCTTCTTTCCATAAAGTGATGACTGCTGGGATTATATCAAAGAAAGAAAAGTGAAAGAGTTCCACAGTTAATTCTGGAGCCAGACCATTACTTCGTTACCCTGCATAATTTCTGCACCAATTACGCTTAGTATAAATTACTTCAGAAGTAGTATTAACCTAGCAGCTACTTCTCCAGGTGTAGATTGGAGGACAACAGTGGCTGAGCGTTTAAAATACACAGATAACCTTCCAATGCTTATGCCATACCTTTATATGCAAATTCGATCAGATCTGCATACAACTTACATGTGGGGGAATTTCTGTCTTACATTTGTTTTGTATATACAATCTACACTTGGTATCTATATTCATTAGATACCACCCTGCACTTCCATAATTGGCAGGGGAATTTTTTTTTTATATTTATTTCAGTAATTAAGTACGTTTTACTTCAGAAAGTTATTGTTGTTTTATAACTCCTGCAATGATTTTTAAAAAATGTGGTAGCATAGCTAGAAGTTACAGTGAATTAGACCTATCACAGCCACATGCCAAATAAACAAACAATTAAATCTTGATAAAATTGTCATTACAACCTTTATCTCCTCCAACAACACACATCCAAGATGATGAGCTACCTTACAGAATACCTGGAAGGTTCACAGTTCCCATCTCTAAAAGGTGATGGAAAAGAATTACAGACTGCTTCAAAGTAGAATGGCCTTTCAAAAACACTCTGTTTCAAGAAGAGGAAACCTTGATTTGAGCATCGGTTTTGAGTCACAACTGTGACAGTAGAGAATGCTGTAGAGGTAATAGTGCAAAATCATTCAGCATATCAAAGCACACCAATTGAGTTCACTCAATTTAAAAATAGTTTACCTTGCTCAAAAGCATGAGGGTGGCCTTCTGAAGGTGTCAGTCAGTAAGTGTCCTACACAAAACCTAACTGATAATCAAAATACAGTTTCAAAATGTTTGTGTCATTTGCAAACTGAAAAAATGCTACAGTTCTGCTAGTTTTGACAGTGAGAAGGCACCTCCTTCTCCTATGCTGTTAAGATTAATGAACTAAGAAAATACAAAATAAAAAATAAAAACCAGCACTCTTGCATACATCAGCCGTCTCTCCAGGTTTGCCTGCTGAGTGTGATGAACTTACCAAAAGAGAAGGCATAGATCCTTCTGACTGGTAAAAACACAGTTGTGAATAAGGGTAATGTGGAAATAAGATCAAAGTTTACTGTATCAAGAAAGCAAAGTACCAGTTGAATATAGTAGTGCGATGCCTCAAGCAACACTTGCCTTTGTACTGTCAAAACATTTTTCATCTCTAGAAACTGGATGACTGGACTAATTTTACAAGGAAAAAGAAAATAATAATCAGGAAGTAAGTTTCATGGATTTTTTGCTAACTTGCTAAACAGCATTTTCATTTTACTACTTAAAAATAATCTCTGAAAGTTATTCTATCAAATAACATACAACATTTGTTATCCAGAACTGATGATTCACTCATTTCACAGAAGGAAATAAATAAAAGACAGCTTGAACTGTGTAAGATCAACTCTTACTCTCAGAAAATACAAATCCTCTTATTATTTGTATTTTAATACACATACAGCCATTTCCTCAAGTATTCTCTTTACCAGTACACAAATAATTGATTCTGTCTTCTGATATAGTCAAAAGTAGCACCTATTGGAAGGTCACTGTTGAAAAAACAAAGCAACATGGGAATCATGTTTTGGTTTTTTTAAAGCCTCTGTTCAGAGAAGACTATCAACCACAAAAGCAAAAACTGAGGAAAGCAAGATTTCATATGCAGTATTGAGATGGTGTCCAGGAAGTGCTGGTTTATGAAATAAGTAATTTGAAAATAAAAGGTTCTGGATTTAACCCAAAGGACAGTAAGTCTTACCACATCCCTTGAAGGTATCCAAGACAGAATAAAACTCTAAACGAAAGGTTTTATATTCTTACACAGTTTAAATAAAGCCTGACTGTTGAAAATCATCACAAATAGATAACATTTAAATGTTTCTTTTAATTAATTCAGTACTTGTGAAAGAAAGCAAAAAATGGTGAGATAATAGGATGAGAACTGACACAGGTGGCTAATGCTGCAAGGTAGAAAAATGGTAGAAAAAGCGGTGCTGGCCTCTTCTCCCAAGTGACAGGGGACAGGACAAGAGGGAATGGCCTCAAGCTCTGCCAGGGGAGGTTCAGGCTGGACATTAGGAAAAAATTTTTCACGGAAAGGGTCATTGAGCATTGCAACAGGCTGCCCAGGAGGTGGTTGGTTCACCTTCCCTGGAGGTGTTTAAGGCACGGGTGGACGAGGTGCTAAGGGGAATGGTTTAGTGTTTGATAGGAATGGTTGGACTCGATGATCCGGTGGGTCTCTTCCAACCTGGTGGTTCTATGATTCTATGATTCTATGATATGCTTGGCATGCTCCCTTCACAATATTGAGTAAATCAGGAGTTCATCCATGCATCAAGAAGTAAATTTAAAGACTAAAAAAAAAAAAAAAAACTAAATATCTTTTTGATACTGTTAAAGTGTTGGTTATAGTATATCAACTTAGACCCTCAGAATGCCCAGTGCATTTCAGCTGACAAGCTCTGCAACCTGCTCATATATTTTTTTTGTTCTTGATGCCACAGTTCAGCACCTTGTTTAAATTTATGTGAACTAAACACTTTTTATTGTTCAGCTTGAAAATTCAATTTGAGTAATAGCAGGATGCAAGTGCATATTTCCTTCTGCATCGTTGCAAGTTAGATAACATCATTCAGCTTCTACAATTAACTAAAGTGACACTAAGATATTTACAGCCATAATGGCAGTGATAAGGATACATTAGAACAGAACTTTATAGATATTCAGAAACACATAGTTTAGGATGCAATGTAATGGTAATCAAATGCTACAGTTTCAAAACACTGGCAACATAAAAGAGAAGATTCAAACAACACAGGACAGAAAGGGGTCAAAATCAATTACATCCTCAAACCTTATTACTGATGTATTCTGCGGCAACTAGGAGCTTTCAATCATGACATAGCAGAGCTTCAGTCCCCCAGGCAGATATACTTTTTCCTGTCCTTTTTACTATATAATACTTCCTTACTAATACAGCACTTGCCTCTGCAGTTGCTTGAATTCACTGACATTTTTCATGGGGATAAGGACTACTCAGATAAGTCAAAATTGAAAGAGTCCCTTACCTTGTCAAACTGCAGGAGTGCATTGGACTATTCACTGAAATCTGAATTGATGAGTTCTCTTAACAGTCTGCAATTGATTGTTTTTAAATTCACATCAAGGACAAACGATGCATTGCTGGTTAGACAATTTGTGCAGAACTGGAGAACGAAGGGGGCAGGGGAGAAAAATTTGTTTTCTGTTATTTTATGTTGTGTGAACTTCAGACTTCTTCCAAACTAAACAATGTTTTAAAAGTCTTGGAAGATATTACACGAGTAGTTATAATTAGTAATTCTTAGATAAATACTGTAAAGTCTAGCTTGAAAGCATTAAGTGCAAGGTTTTGTTGAGCTTTATCTCTTTTCATTTTACTGTGTGGACTTTCACACTAAGCCTAAGCATCAACACAAGCTTTTTTCTCGTGCTTAGTGGGCTTGCTTAATGCCCTACAGGCAAATCTCTGTCATTTACATGAGCAGAGCAGCAGTTTTATTAGCATCTACAACATTGATGGATATAAAATATAATCAATGCATTACTTTAAAAGGAGTATGATGCCTTCATATATGTAATTGGATAACAGCTGTGTTAAAATCAGGAACATTAATCAGTCCCACAGTGCTGATACTAGGGAGGCTTGGAAAAGCATGTGTGAGTTCCACAATAAACCATTGTGTTGCCCTAAATATAAATTGCAGGATGACAAACGTGTAAAGAGTGTCACAGAATCCTTGTCTATTCTATGCTTTACCTGTAGCTGCTTGCAAAACAGAACAAGGGCATGGTTATGCAGGGGAAAAAAAAAAAAAGAAACCTAGGAGATGCCTTAGTAAATCTGTTAAAATAATATTTTTAAACTTACCTGATATTAAATAATTACACACAAACACTGAAAACATCAAATAGAGTATTTTCCTGTCCTTCACAGATATACAAAAGCTATGAGAGGCAAGAAATCTTGACACTTGAGATTCTTACATGGCTGTCTCAGCTGGTGAAATCAGTAATTTATATTTAACTGAAGTATAACTTGTCCTCAGCTGACTCATGATCCAGAAAAAAATCAAGTACAACATTCAATACTTTCCTTGATAGTTCATTCTGCTGCCTAATCATTGTTCCATAAGCAATGTCTAACATAAATTTGGGTGGCTCATTCATTTATAGTCATTTGTTCTACTGATATCTTTCCACAATGCAATAAATAGCCCTTTAAAACTCAATATTCCCTCTATTTTGGAGGAAATGTGTGCAATGAAAATGCTTTTTACAGTGTAAAACTACATTCTTCAGAATTCTGAAAAATTTAGGAATAGTTTTCTACATTTTTTTCTGCATATGTTTCAGCTGGAAATGGGAAGAAAAATCCATCATCCTCACATGGCAAAACAAATGACCACCAGAAAAGCAGAATAAAATACCTGCTTGGCACTATTATCTTTATAGCTATATATGCAATTTGATCATTTATTTCTGATAAGAAGCATAAAAAATTATTGATAAGACCCTATGGATTTAGGGTTTGACAGTTTTGGGGTTGGGTTGGGTTTTTTAATTCATATGCTAAGAAGTCCTTTTTTGTTTAACTTTTTTTTTCCTTTTTATAGTCCTATCAACTGTTGTTATCCGTATTTATTTCATACAGCAAGCTTCCTATAAACTAGTTTCCATCTAAGGAGGAGGAATTTTCTACATTTAACAGCTGAAGTTATGAAAAACAAATTCTCTTACAGTAAGCTTCTACATTTCCATATTTTAATCACACCTTTAAACAAATACCTAAACAGTGTAGAGATACCTGTGCCCTTTGCTTTAAAGAGAGTAAGGAAAGGTGAAAGACCACCTGAATGCCGTCTTTCAAAATGCTGAAGAACAGGTATTTGAGCTACAATTTCAGGAAAAATATAGTATAAAAATCAAGCTTTCTTTTGATGTCTTTGAAAATATTTTCATTCATATTTATTGTAAATATGAAACATTTTTAACATATGTTGAAGTTAAACTAGATCTTCCAAAACTAGAATGATTACACATATTTAACAATTGAAGTTCATACACTGACTCTAAAGCAATTTTCCAGTTTAGGGAACCATATCATTTCTTTTATTTAGGTCATATAAATTGTGTAATTGTCCTTCTGAGTCATAGTGGGTCTTGCTTGCACTGTCTGTTCAGCATTATTTCTTGCCAAATCAGCAATATACTGATGGAAGACTGACTACTGAATTTGGCTGATACAGCTTTGCAGTATCAAACTTTAAAACTGCTTCTAAGAAAGCTTCATGAGTCAAAATAGTTTAATATTGTTAAATTTAACTTGTTAAATATTGTTAATATTGTTAATTTACATAAGTTGTTAGGAAAAATGTATTAACAAAACCCACTTTTTGGAATAATTTGTTTATTGCCAAAATTCCTTTGATAAATTTTCTCACAACTACATCTGCTAACTTTTTCCATCATAATTGCATCTTAAAAAATATAAAGACATCAGAAATATATAATCTAATATGACACTGACATAAAGAATTTTTAAATTATCTGAAGGCAAGGAAATGAAAAGAAAGTAACCACTTGGCCAAATCATGATCTCTATTCAGGTATATAGCCTCTACACATAGAAGAGTGATTCCCAAGGGCAATTGTATCCAGGCAAGAGGGAACAATAAAGACAAATTTCTCGCATTTGTAGAAAACCGAGATTCTATCAAAAGAGTCAGGAGTATGACATGACCAAAAGGATTGCAGAGACTAGGAATGAACATAGAGTGAATGCCATCTAGCACAGAGATTTAATTAATCTTCTGTGTACAGTGTTGTCGCATTTTAAAGCAAGGGTGGACGAGGTGCTAAGGGGCATGGTTTAGTGTTTGATAGGAATGGTTGGACTCGATGATCTGGTGGGTCTCTTCCAACCTGGTGATTCTATGAATCTATGATCTTCCCAGCCACCTTCAGGAAGGCAAAGGTGCACCTATACCTCTACTGAAGTTCAGTATCCTCTAATGCTTCTCAGTATCCTGTACCTCTAGTATCGCACCAGCCTTCAGATCTGTAACTCGGCCACTGTATTGGACTATACAAATATTTTACGCTATCAAAATATTTGTGGAAGCAAGCAGTTGATTCATGTTTTGCTGAAGATGGGAAGGAGATACTTAGACTGAATCAAATGGATGCCAGTTCAGATCTCAAATTTATAGCAGACACTGACTTTTCTTTGATTTTTCTGCTAACTCACCAATATGATTTTTCTTTACATTGACTGACATGCACAGATATACTGTGATTATATTTTACTGTAATATGTTGTTTTCAAGATAACAACAATATTAAATATGATGTCCTAAGAAAACCAAATGTCTGAATCACCTTTGAATACCATTTCTTAAAGGGATAATAATGCTATCCAAGAGAATTCACATTCTGCGCACCTGAATATCCTGCTGATATGGCTCTCTACAATACCTCAAGATGAGTTTATGAAAAAACCTCTGCCTGACTTTATCAGCTGAAATTCACAACTCAGTTAATAGCTTATAAACAAGGAGTCCAATATGAATAAAAAACCAATTCTATATCATTGAGCTTTTATATATTCTGATTGTGATTACGGAGTAGATCATTTCTCAAACTGTCAGATGGTTTCTTATCAAAATGAGAATGACACAAGATGCACTCTGTCTTGTGTGACTTTGAACCTCAAAATAAGTCTCTGAATTCAGTAAATTAAAAGTAAATTGTGGTGGATGCTTTCTGCAAGGCTTATTCCTCTCCTAAAATCTGCACTGTATGTTGGCTACAAGGCTTTGAAAAAGTGAACTATTTAGGTGCACCTAAAAATTCTCTCTCCTCTGCTTTGGTTTTTTGGCACCAATAATTACACATAACCAATAAAATCCACACAAATTAAAGGGAAAATTTTACATCACTGATGTTGTGAAATGGTAATTAATTATAGAATTCAAAGACAGTACTGATCATGGCAGATGTCTTAATTTACAATGCTATCTTTAAATCTTCCTGGGTTCTTCTTTTCCAGTTAATACGTTATCCCCGAAGAAAATCTATCAAGTCATGATGCCATATGCGACACAGCATAAATTTAAAAATAAATTTATACTTCTATTTTTTGTAATACAAGCAAGAATCTTGCAGTTAGAGAAAAAAAAACACTATATCTTACTGATGTGACATTTTTATTAAACTTCTACAGGCTGTGAACATGTTAATTTAACATTAGAAAAGACCATTAAAAAGTTGTAATACATTTAAAAACACTAGAATAAACTGACATACACTACTGTTCTCAGTAGATCTCTAGGAACCATTATTTTCAACAAAAACTGTGGTAATAGAATTCAAGATGGAAGTATATTGTTTGTTATCATTTTCAATAAAAGTAGCACAACATACTTGAATGCTACTCTGAAAATTCCACTTCAAAACCATTACCAGCTTTACCCTCTATGCCCACAAGATTTGGTCTACCAAATGTAATCGCACACACATGCATGCATGCTTAGTGAACTTTCAAGAGGACTGTAATTCAAAGCCTACTAAAGGAATTAATTTCCGATTTCACACGTGCATTGTCCTTAGGAGCAAGACAACACATAAAAAATATTAGATGAAAAATTAGGTGATGATCAAAGACAGCATTAAAGATCATTTGCTTAAAATTTCCTTTCAGAACTGTGACTGCCATAACTAAAAGAACCTTAGACAGATATGTTTCACCTTCGCAATATTCTTCATACGTTCAGACACATATTTCACTGAGTTGGTAAGTGCATTCCATTAACCTGTCCCAGAAACTAGCATGCCCACAGCAATTAACAGGTACAGTGTTAAGAATAACTTTTTTTTATAAAGAGAATTATACAATAGACATATCAATGTACTATGACTCATTAAAAGGAAGATATTTCTTTTAGCTATGTACCTCTTGCCTACATCCAACTGTTGTTTTCAGTTCCTGTATCTGTGTAACCATTGTGTCTTCCCTAGCAAAGTGGATCCAAAATACTCCGTAGCTACTTAGCAGACGTTCAAAGCTAATTTAAGAGGAAGTCCAAGTGCAAAGCACTGAAAAATAAAATTTATTACACTCATGTTACCTGTTAAAAAATACCTAATTATTCCCAACAGTAATGAAACCTCAGAGAGGCCTCAGAGAGCAAACTCCCTGCTGACTGGAAAAAAATTAAATAACTTAATAAACACATCAGTAAAATAAACAAATTAATAAACTGTGTCTAATCCACTGCATTAAGAATTACTGCCATTCAGTTTGCGAGGCTCTAAAAAAAAGCCAGCTGTAATCTCAGTGAAAGATTTGCTGTATAAGGATTGTGGAAATGGGATCTGAAATACTGTTGTCCTTGTTATGTGTTATTTTAAGTAATTATTTTTCATTTCACTTATAATCTGTATGTTAGATAAGAAGGCAAAAGGTGTATAAAATCTGGAGGGTGACATCAAACTTCCAGAGACAGTCCACGAACAGGTCTTAAAGTTTAAATTTACTACATCCACTTGTCTATAAGTTTCTCAAAATTTTTTCATATTTCACATCAGTGCTCAGTTCTCTTCCTGGGAGACATTTATTCATAAATGTAATCTTATGAAATGGAAAAAAAATTCTTTGTTCACCAAGTCCATCCCTTTTGCTTTTCTTATCTTAGCTCTCTTGCTTTCATACTGCAGTCATTTATCATTTCTTTGTTTGAAGCACTTGGCTTAACTTTCTGCATTCACCATAACAGGTTGGTATTTCTTATTTGGCCATTGAATAACTTGGTTTAGATTAAATTCTGTTCTTCAAAGAATCATGTGTTTTGTACTACAGCTTACAGTGACCTTAGTCTTTGTGAAGAACTTACCTGATGCAGTTCTATTTTTCTCGTCATGTAAGGAAAATTTGTTTGAAAGGAGAAGAGACAAATGGTTCTCCTTGTAAAGAATTAAAGCATAATAGGGACATCACAGTTCAAAATTACAGTACCTCTGTACCTGAACACAAGGAAAACTGAAAAAAACCACCTAGTCAAGGCCCCTGCAACAACAGACATCTATGTAAAACCTTTTAAATGTGGAAAGGTCAATGAACATCCAATGTACGTCTTTTTTCAAACTGAGAATAAACCCATGCACTACCTCAAGGGAGTTCTCTCCATTAATCTTAATTAGCAACATGGGCCAGAGAAAATTATATGGCAGGAAGATATTGTATTGAAATAATACTATTCATTGCCTGTAGTGGGAGTAATGTTATTTTAATGTGTACACTAGTTTGAATTTCATACAGGACCGGGAAAATGCAGAAACAATATAGTACTAGGCTTTCTCACTCCCATTCCCATTTCCCTACCTCCTTTTCCTGTACTGTGTACAATATGGCCAGTTATTATAGTCACTGACGGCGGGACAAGAACAAAATTAGTTCTACCATTCATAGAGTCAAAAGCTACAGTCAGAGCATCAAAAACTACTTTTAGTATCCAGTAATAACATTCAACAGGCCTATTAGAGAAAACCTGTGATACCACTTAGATCAAGGTCTCAGGGTACATACATGATTTGCGCAATCCTGAACCAAACCAAGCATTTTAGAAGTTTTCAACATACCTAATGAACAGCTCATTGAGGATGTGACTCACTACCACTTGGTTCCTAGCCCATGCAGTTAAAGACTTCATCTTGAAAAAAAACCCCAAAAACCACAGAATTCTCAGAGGTTTTTCTTCCATTAAACATGTTGTATATCTGTAGCATTTTCCTCTCCACTTGATATGAGTAACAATATTCCTGCTACTTAATTATCTTCAAACTTGTTGAATATGAAAACTATTTCCAAGAACCGATAAATTGTATTGTATAACTGTCCTTAAAACATCTCTCTAGTTCAGGTTAATGTCAATTAGCATGAACTGCAATTGAACTTCGAATCACTATATACAATATATTTGCTATTAAGAATATTTCCTTTAAAGGCATTATTTTTATCATACAAGTGGGAGCCACTGTGAAAGCATAATCTCAAATAACTCATGAACTGTATTGAAGCCATTTGTCAATATTCTTCATTCCATTTAGGCCACACTGCATATATCTGCCCAAATAAATATTCACAGCTAAGTAGAGCCTGAGCAGAGAATTAAAAGATGTAACAGAAATACGCTACAATGGAAAACCTCTCACCTGTAACACTAACAGAATTATCATACAATACAAAAATAACAACTTGCATGTTTTGAAGACCTTGCCTATACAATAGTTTCAAAAAATTCCTCTAGGTATCAGAGATGTTACCCTTCAAAGTAAGGGTGCCAACAATTGATGACATGTGCCCTGTCCTTCACATAAGAGTGTGCAGGATTGTGAATGAAGCATCTCTATAGTTTAAACACATAGCTGAATCTTTTCTTTCAAAATGCAAATTAAATCATTGATTCTTTGCAAGTCCATGCAGTTTATGGTTCTGCAATTCTTAATAATCAAAGCCTAAATTTCATCCAAGGTGCCATTATGACTTTAGAAGCTCAAACAATAAGGCTGGTTCAGTTGCACATCTCAGCTACCTAGACATGGACACCTACACTCCTAGCACTCATCTATGACTTTCAAAACTCATTTATTTCATGAATGTTGGAAGTCAGTTAACCTTCAGAATTTTATACTTCGTTAATCTTTTATGTGTTTACCTTTCTGTAATAAAAGATGTCTTTTTGCCACAAATGGTATCAATCACTGAAAACAACAGAGCCATGAGAGTCCTGCTGTCTTAATATATACCACTTTCTTTAAAACATTGCTTAAATTATTGCCCTGTTGTAAAGACTGATTTCTTTACTTGTATTTGTTGGGTCTTAAACATTGTCTGAGTGCAGGGCTGCATGCACCTAAGGGGCTTTTCTGTGGGTCCTTGTTCATAATGAGAGTGGGAGATGT
Organism: Phaenicophaeus curvirostris; assembly: GCF_032191515.1. Taxonomy (NCBI): domain Eukaryota; kingdom Metazoa; phylum Chordata; class Aves; order Cuculiformes; family Cuculidae; genus Phaenicophaeus; species Phaenicophaeus curvirostris. The sequence goes on along the minus strand of NC_091395.1, from coordinate 47,283,810 downwards.
AAGAGCAGGCACTGCTCTTCCCCCAGCCCCATGACCTGCGGATGGGCTCCCACCGAGGAGGTGCAACAGCAAGCCTGCTTCTCTCTCCCTGACCTGACTGAGCACGAGTACCCAAAGGGTTCACACAGAGGTTATTCTGGCAACGATCTGTTGAACAGCCAGTGACCCTGGAGCCCCCAGCCCCAATTCCAGAATCTTCCCAAAAGAGCCTCTTCTCATGCCCCAATTCCAGAACTTTCCTGGAGAAACTTTTGCAGATGCCCCATTTAGAGAATTTTCACAGCAAGACCACCCTTCACATGCTAATGGGGCATGGACTTGCCCTATAATCAGTGCCTGACAGGAAAACATAGAGAGTATGCCCACTGCCCTGTGGAACTAGCCTGAAAAAGTGCTGCTGCTCAGCTGGCCAGAAGAAGGACAACTGGACCACGTGTTCCTGAAGAATTGCTACTGTTTGTGAAAATATGTTTGAAGCAGCATGCAATCAAGCACCAAGTGTAGAAAGAAGCACTATATGGGTAGAGAATATCAAAATCCCAGATACAGAAAGGTACTAATAGTTACCATGATGCTAGAATATAGCATGATTACACAAGGGTCTTACACAATGACGTCCGAAACATGGGGGATTCAGCCTGTCAACAGATCCTAGAACATTTCAATGGAATCTTTCCTACAACTTTCCCCTTTGTTTTCCACATTTATAATAATGTGTCAGATGGAGCTTGAGTGACTTTATTCATACATTCATCCACTCTTGATTGGGGCAAAAAGCTCTCACTTCAAGTTTTAACGATATAGTAACAGAAATTAAATACACATGCCCAGTGGGAGTGGTTTGGGGGTATGGTTTTCCTTGGAGGTGTGAAACGGGTGGATAGGTGAGCCAAGAGGTGCATTAACTTCATTATAATGACATTATAATGGGCAAAGTTCAGCTAAAATGGACATTTGCATCCTGACTGCTCAAGCAGTGATAGTGATCCATCTCTCCTGCCATTTTCTTTTCGCAATTTGGTCACAAAGAATGGCTACATTACCTGAAAGCAATGCCCCATCCTTCATGTTGGCAAGCCAGAACATAGAGTTTGATCACAATGGCCATTTCAATGGCAACTGTGTGCCTTTGTTATGAGCAGTGCTGCACCTATGCTTCACACAGCCGAAATTATAATATCACAATATCATAAGTGTAAAGGGGGGGCAGAGGCTTTTGGAAGAACTTGGGGTTCTTACTCCACCCACATAATGTTATTCTTTAACAATGATATACTACATCCAGATGCAGAATATGATTTACAGTTACATTCCCACCCAGATCTACTCTGTACAAGTCTAGGTCATTCATAGAAAGCTTAAGGCTTGCAAAGTGAGACAAGACTGGAACTGCTTTTAAAAAATTTGTTTTCCACATGAAAACTGAAATAAGAGTGGGAATTAGAGGGGAAAGAGAGAGAGTGAGAAGAAATTAATGGAGATTACAGAAAGGAAATTACCAGACAATCCCTCCAAAATACAGCCTCACAAGACAGGTACATAAAACGCCTAGCTGATTGCATCAAGTACTCCAGCCTATTTCCAAATGAAAAAGCCTCAAGCTTCAGTAGTTTTAAAGCACTTTCTCTGATAGACTGAAGGAGGAATTGGCATATCAGCCAAAATACTCTATTCAGAAAAACTTCACTCGCTTCCTACTGTTATTTGGCCTAACTTCAAATAAAGCACAAAGCTACAGCCAACAAGTTTGAGAACTGACTAGTCATTTTGAGCAATTCAGTGAGCAAATTGTGAGTATCTCAGTGGATCTCACCTTCAGAGAATGCTGAGCCGACAGCCTTGTCAAACCTGAATATACAAGGCTTGCAAGTTGAATACGCAAAAGTGAAACTGTCTGGCAATCATATCACTTTCAAAAAGGCAAAAATCAATGTAAATTTTATAATTCTTGGGTCCATCTGAGGGTTAGACAAGAACAAATTAACACTGTTTCCCTAACAGAACTACTTTAAAATAAGCAAAGTTAGTTTGCAGTGGTTTTATGTAATTTACAAGTGCATATTTCCTTAGTATGCGAAAACTAATTTTTTATTTGTAAGAATCATGATTGTGAAATACATTTTCATAAACAGGATAAATAAAATACTTCCCACTACTTACTTTGTTTCTGTCTTCACTGTATACAATAGCAAAACTGCATCAGACAGACAAGGCTTTATTCTTATCTGTGCTAAGTATTTCTGCACATCAGCAAAGAAGGAAAACAAGAAAAAAACACACTGTGCATTCTACACTTGTTGTCAATTTCACTCTCAGCTAGAACAATTTGTATTGGAATTCAGAAAGCATTAACTACACTACAGAACTCCAGACAGGAGAGATCCAAAACTAACTGTATTCCAGTTCTTTCCAATGGTTTGTCAGCGTGTTGGTTTTGGGTTTCTCTTTAAGCATCCACTTAGAATGCAAAAACGAGTCTGGATCATTTCACTCAAGACTAAAGAGGATATATATTTAAATAAGATGTGCGGTTTATTCAATTATTTGCATAAGTTATCCCATATTTTAAGTCCCACTGAACCCTCATAGCATGAGTCAATATTTAAGACTATAAAACTGGATTGATTGCATAGAAAATACTTGTTCTCACAACCATTTACTATTTGTGCTACAACAGTATCCATCAAAAACTAATGAGGTCCCACTATGTTAGGCACTGCACGTATAGTAAGAAAAATCTCTACTTGCAAACAGAGCAACCCACAGCATAATAGCAAGTGATTGTGATGCTGATTTAAGACATAAAGGACAAGAATTAGAACCTTAAGACCATGTTCCTCATGTAAACTAGATCTGCATACAGAAATAAAGTTTTGAATCCCCAATCTGAAGTGGGAAGAGGAGCATGTCTAGGTTCAGAAACTGGCTAAGCTTCCTCTTAGACGCCTTCTCTAGCCCCAAATGAAACAAAAAAACCCAAAATCAAACAAAAAAAAAACCTACAGGAACCATCCTCAAAAAATTTACCATCTCACTAAGAATACTTTCCATAAATCAGCGGCTTAATCTTAGGCTAGTAGGAACAAATCAAATAGCAACAATTATTCTATGTTCCTTGTCAGAAGTTAAACCATAACACAAGCAGTAACAGCACAACACAGATTACACCTGTAAAGCTTGATCCTGCTAGCCAGTGAAAGAAATATTCCCAGCTATGAAAAACTCCTGACTGATATAAACCACTCTGTAAAATGGTAATGGCTAGTACTTGAATGCTGGAAACACCTCGATGTTGTAAAATGAATATCTATATTGTACTTAATTAATATTTCACACTTTAATAAATGTCTATGTTATAGCTTGGCTACTATTTTACACTACTGATTTTAACATAAATTTTCAAATTAACTAATAGTGGGTTGTTTTTCTTGTTCCTTTGTGCCATGTACTTGAAGGACATAACAACTGATCTCTCGGAAAATATTGACTAGCCATGAGAAAAATGTTGTACTATTTCCAAAAAAAATTCACTAAAAATTTTAGAGGAAATTTGTAATTTTCACTGTATTGCCATTCAAGTGATCATTTTTCATATGTAGCAATTTCTGCTTCTGAGTTTCATCTGAAGATATATACAGACCTTACCAGCTCAAAGAAAACACAGTAGAAGACATCTAGTTTCTTCCTGCTTTCCTCCAAAATACATTTAAATGAACAATTGCTCAGGCTTTCAGTACAATCTATAAAATCAGAGCAGATCATTCTCTTCTGAGCAAGTTATAAGGAAGCCTAATAAATTTAACTCCCACTTTACTGTCAGACTAATGAGTTAAAACTTGAGAACAAAGTATAAAGATTAGAAATAGGTATTTCCATTTTCATTTACTGGCTGGAATTCCATAGACATTCGCATTTCACAGCAGGCCAAGTCTAAAACCACACTTCAGTTTATATAACCTGGGATGCTGAAATATATTCTTACTTTTTCATTTCTCTAACTCCATAGGTTATTTTTATTTTTTAATTTGCACGCGCTTTCATTGTGATCAGACATCATGTTGCTCTGAATTTTCCTTGGATAATCAATTAAATGGCAAGAATTCACTCATGCATTCATGTCATTCCCATTGACCAGTCATAAATAGCAAGATATTTACTGAAAAGCTGTCTTCCTTTCTCTTTGAACCTTCATTCAGACACCTCATTGACTAGTCTACAGAGAGTCCTTAATTATCAAGTAATAAGAAAAATCAGGTGTTCAGTTAGTATGTGTGGTCTTGAAATGCAAAAGAGGCATATGGCCATTAACAAAGAAAAATTAGTAAAGATTTTTAAAGCAGCTACAATGTATCTCCTGTAAATCAAACTCATCTCCATATGGGCATAGACTTTCATAGGGCTTCAATTACGCTCGCCATATGGTTTTAAGGTGCAAAAAACAAAGTCTGTGGTTTCAGCGGTATGATTCTCTACCAATAAAACACCAACTGATCTTATTTTTTTGCAAGATTCAACTTTGTAGAAAACACATGGGAATAATAAAAACGCCACAGATCCTTTTACTCCATTTCAAACAATTTTCTTCAGGAAATGGCCAATATGTTGTTTATTGGCAGGGTTCTTTTAAAAATTATTTACATACTTAGATGAGATCTAAGTGCCAGTGTTTCAATAAGGCATACAAAACACTTTGCACAGAAGCACAGCAAGGCACATTCAGGTAGTCTATATCATCTTACCCAACACAGAAAGTGAGGCAAACAGGAAAGTGTTTTCTTCCCACATAGTAAAAGTCTAATAAAAAACAGGATTATAATTCAGGAAACCTTGAACCAAACCAAAATTTAATTATCAGTGACGTCCAAATAAGAGGGAGCCTGGTCTGCGGCACTCATGCATTGGTGGAGTTCAAGGTCCTGACAGATATGAGACAGGCAAGGAGTATTTCCTAAATTTTAGGAAAGCAAGATTCCAGCTTTTCAAGAAGTTAGTCAGTGGGGCTCCCTGGCATATGGTCCTCAGGGACAAGGAAGCAGAACAGATCTGGCAGATATTTAAGGATGCTTTCCACACAGCACAAGACACTTTTAGCAGGTAAGCAAGAAGGCAAAAATTAAATAGTACCAACTACTGCCTGATTTTACACTCCCTGCTTTAAGAACCAGAAATAAGAGTGAACATGGCAGTGCCTCTTCTGACTGTAAAAGCAGCATTAAACATATAACTTTTGCACAGCAGTTTGAACCGCAGCTCAGTTACAGACAATTCAGTTCCTTGTGGACAGACCTGGCTAAGCACATCCTAGACATGGACAAGTTCAAGTTTCAATACATCACATCTTTCACTTTCCAAAATGCAGAGCAATTGGACACCAAAATCAAAAGAGGAGGAAAAAAAAAATCTCATGGCCAGATTCTGCCTTTTGTTTCTCATATACAATCCTCTGAGAATTAAAGAAATTTTGTAGAAGGGGCAGGCTGGAATTAATCTGAGAGAGGTTTTTTCCTCCATGTAGGAGCTTCAAATATTGCTTCTCTTACTGAACATTCTGCAATATTTTGTTCATAGCTATGAACAGAAAAAAAGTGTTACTGATATCCAGTTTTTGTAATTATACAGGCAAGCATTTTAATTAAAAACACAAAATCGGGAGAAAAAGTAATTATTTTTTCTTGGTTTTAGCAATTATGCAATTATAATTTCATTTTCTGTTTTCTCCCTGTCCCATAACTTCTGCTGTGAGAGTAAATGCCACTGGGTATAGTGCAAGAGTAAACTGAGACCCCATGCTGCAAAAAGCTGAATTTAAGTTTTCCCTTGAACTCTTCTCTGATGGATAGTCCATGGCTTCACTTATATTGAATTAGAGAATTGCAACATTTCCTAGGGCTTCTTTCACTCGTTAGGAAGTTGTGTTTAAAAATCCTATGCTGTTACCTCTACTAAATATTTATGGTTTTCTAATTTCTATACTCCTGTTAAGAATACTGTTAGGACATAAATATGGTCAAGAGGAAAATATAAATTTTAATGAAAATTGATCATAAATATGGAAAATATTTTAAAAACATCAAATCATCTTACAAAAAATGTCCCCATGGCTGTTCAGTATAGTTAGGGCAAAAATAAACCAACATAATTTGGTTAGAAATTAATGATTTAATCACCTAAATCAGGAAATCTTTTTCAGTTAGCAGTAGAAGTTCCAGTGAAAGCCTTAAGAAATACACATGCACTTTAAAACCAGTAGCCTCATTTCACTGGAAGGACACATGATCTTGTTTTGGAACAGGGAAGCAAATCCGGGTTTTCTCCAACACAGACATGCTTGGCCAAGATACAAGTATATCTATCTTTCAGAAGTAGTGAAATCCATGGCTGGTGGATCAACCATGTTTCTTCAGTGCCACTACTCATTCGCTGTTAGTCTTATGCTATCTGTTTGCTCAACCCCAGGACTACTTCTTTAGGCATTACTTTAGAACTGCCTTTCATAACTGTGGGTTACTGGACAAGACATGAATCCTGCTTCTGACCATATAATTCTACATGCTATGCATTCTTTAGAATCATAGAACCATTAGGTTAGAAAGAACTTAGAGATCATAAACTCCAACCATACACGTGTACTACTAAACCATGTCCCCAAGCACCTCATCTACCTACCTTTTAAACACCTCCAGGGATGCTGACTCAACCACCTCCCTGGGAAGCCTGTTCCCGTGCTCGATAACACTTTCTGTGAAGAATTTTTTCATTGTGTCCAGTCTAAATTTCCCCTGACGTAGCTTGAGGGCATTCCCTATTGTCCTATCACTTGGGAGAAGAGGCTAACACCCACCTCTCTTCAATATCCTTTTAAGTGGTTGTAGAGAGCAATAAGGTCTCTCCCCAGCCTCCTCTTCTCCAGGATAAACAATCCCAGTTCCTTCAGCTGCTCCTCGTAACACTTGTTCTCCAGCCCCTTCAACAGTTTCATCACTCTTCTCTGGACACGCTTCAGGACCTCAATGTCTTTCTTACAGCGAGGGGCCCAAAACTGAACACAGCATTCAAGGTATAGCCTGACCCGTGCAGAGTACAGAGGGAAAATTACTTCCCTGGTCCTGCTGGCCACACCATTCCTGATACAAGCCAAGGTGCTATTGGCTGTCTGGGGCACACTGGTGGCTCATGTTCAGTCAGCTGTCAACCAACACCCCCAAGTCTTTCTCTGACAGGCAGCTTTCCAGCCACTCTTCCCCAGGCCTGTAGCACTGCACGGGCTTTTTGTGTCCCAAGTGCAAGACTCTGCATTTGGTCTTGTTAAACCTCATCCCATTGGCCTCAGCTCATCAATCCAGCCCATTCAGATCCCTCTGTAGAGTCTCCCTGCTGTTCAACAGTTCAACACTTCCTCCAGGCTTAGTGCCATCTTCAAACGTGTGAAGGGTGCGCTTGATGCCCTCATCCAGGTTGTTGATAAAGACATTGTACATGACTGGACCCAGAACCAATCCCCAGGGAACACCACTTGTGGCCAGTCTCCAGCTGAATCTATCTCCATTTACCACCACTCTTTGGGCCTGGCCATCCAACCAGTTTTTAACCCATCAGAAGGTATGCCTGTCCAAGCCAGTGGTAGCCAGTGCCCATGCCACATGCATTGGTGTAGTCGCACTTCAGTTGGACTGTTGACCCTGTTGTGGTCCCAAGGGAAACAGTCTTAATTCCTAAGCAACTACTCACTGAATTTTGTAACCCTTCTGTGAAGCTATTAGATGTGCAATTCCACACCTCCTGTGAGGTGGCAGGACAAGGGTCCTTACCAGCACACCATCCCTCAGAAACTGGAATGCCATTCCAGGCTTTTTTCAGACAAGCCTGGTTATGTCCCCCTCCCCCTTCACATCTAATTTAAAGTTCTGTTAATGAGCCCTGCTATCTTCTTGGTGAGTACCCTTTTTCCACTAGGGGACAGGTGTACCCCATCCTTGGATAACAAACCTGGTGATTTGCCAGTCAACCCATGATCAAAGAATCCAACGTTTCTCTCAGCCTACAGGAAGCAATTGTTTGTATATTTAAATCAATATGCATATCTTTTCTTTTTTTCTTAATTCATAAAAATCTCCCCAGATACTGTTAATAAGATTGTGACTTTAAACAGATTTTAAAGCCTAATAACATTAAAGTGTGGCAATTAGTGTCTTTTAACACTTGCAGTCTGATTTGTGAAGCAGGATTTCAAGTAGTAAGCCATCTGTTGCTCGCAATTCTAATTGTTACCCTAATTATGTATTTTTAATGGTGAACCTAATTTAGATCACACTTTATCACCAGGAAATAAAAGGCATTATTTGTTTTCATGATTTTGCTGAGATACTTTGAATATATTCATCTGTTCTAGTATAGAAACAAAGACCAGTTTCTGCTGAAATGAAAGTGTTCTTTTGTACTTAGAAGAAGTCTGCATATGGTAGAAGCAAAGCAAAATAATGTATATTAATCAAATGCATCTTTGGGCCTCCATTTTTACAAAGTCCTTTTCTACCATTTGTGTCAAGCAGTTCATGTGCTTGTGAAGACACAAATAAATGCTAACACATAACATATAGCCAAAAATATCTATATATACTACAGACTCCTTGCCATGCCAGAATCTATATTAAACCCTTAAGAAACCCCCTCAACATAAAAGAAAAGGGGGAGTTGCTCTGAACCATCTTTGTTTACTGGTAATGAGAGTAAATCAGAGGTCAACGCTGGTCACAAATGGAAAGCTTCTTCAAGAAAACATTCTTCAATTTCTCCTTTTTGGAAACTGCATGGTTTAGCTCATTCAGTGAAAATCTCTTTGTCAGGAAAACAGCCCTGACTGATGTGAAATTAGGTACAGCCCGAGGCTGAAGTCCATAAGAATCAGACCATGGTAACCTCTGCACAGCTTTAGAAAAAAACATTATGCTAAGACCAGAGCAAGAAAATCTAAAAGAACAGACAGTTTTAAGCATAGAATATTGCTACAAACTTCTTCTTAGAAGTCAAGAGAGTTAATGCACCCCAGAAAAAGGCCATATTGGCTGGGAAATATAAACAGCGATGTATCTACTCACTAAAAATCTCAACTTAGCTACCTTTGCTATGCCATTGCTCCTGTAATGCCATGACAGAAATCGAAGGCATAAGAGCATGGTACCTTATACAACCTAAAACCGTTTAGTAATTTAAAGCTCTTTCTTAATTGCATGGTGGTATAAAGGATGCATATGTTGTTCTTAGATAAAATCTACATTTCAAGACTGAAATCACAAGATAAACTTCATCAAAATGATGAAGCATTTGAATTTGCTTGAAGCTATTATAAAAAAAAGGGGGCCACAAAACAGAAATGAAAATGACAGCATGGACCTTACTGCAATCTAAAACTATCCCCATTTGAAGTCAGAGCAGAGGAATATAAAAAAGGTTTAAGCTTTTTCCAGATTTATATTTTTAGCGCCTCCTTTCATAAGCACACTATACAGCCTTCCTCAAACCACCCCATGAATAGGAAATTCAATTTTCCTTAAAACAAACACTTTCTATATGAAAATCAGGACATAATTAAAATATTTACATTTATTAATAAATTAAATGTCCTCATGATAAAGGAGATCATGTTCAAACAGATGACTAGATTCAAATAAACAGAGAGCTGTTCTTTTTTTACAGCTGGATAATACAATTCAGCTAAAATATATCTCATGGCTCTGCAAAATGCTTCAAAAATTAGTTCTGTCAAGAAAGATTGTCCTGTTTGATCATGTGAAATAGCCCAAACCAATCAGAATACACAGAAATTACTAAGTACCTTTCACATTGAATTGCCAGCTTTACCTTTCAAGCTGAACTCTAGTTTCACCATTAAAAGTTAAATACTAAGTTTAAATGTCTGCTCTGCTGGCTTATGCTTAAAATACAGCCTGGACAGCAGTATTAAAGGTAATGGGTATTGGGGAGAGAAGAAATCAAGCTTCATGAGGAACTTGGTTGAGGACTTTTTTCTCTTTCTTTTCTTTTTAACAAGACTAAATTCAGTCAAAGTTCAAAGGCAAACGAGTGATTTATAAACATTTTCTGTTTATCCAAACATTTTGAAGTACTAAAAGCATTGTTACCTTCTTTTGCTTTTTACATATTTTCAGGCAATATAAACAAAGCATTACTACTTCCACCAGGATGGAGGGCAGAAGATTAGCCTGCCATCCACATCCAGTGCACTCCCAAGTACAACGTGTCTGCTGAAATCAACACCAGGAGGTAGTTTGAAGATTAGTGCTTGGCAGTGTCAGAGAAAAGGCCAATACCAGTTTGCCCCAAAGACAAGCAGTAAGCTGAATTTGCTCTAGAGTCTCCACAGGACTTGTGGCAAAAGTAAAGGTGCCCTACCAACAAACGCAGAACTGTTAGTAATATAGGCAGGGGTGGTTTAAACAGTTGCTACTCAAAGCTGTCACGGCTCTGGACATTTCTGCTGCAAGCAAACATCTCTGTGAACTCTTTTCCTCTTACATCTACCCTTAATGTTTTGAGTTCATGTTCTGTGATATGAAAGAATATTCAGTTCCAGGACTGTATGGGTTTAGAATGTGTTGTCATCTTGTCAAACAAACACTGAATTTTCTAGTGGTCCTCAAAGTAAACCCACCTCTTTTGGGAGAATGTTATAGCGGTTGAAGCACTAGAAGAAGTCAAGAATGTATTTGCTTTGTGACAGTTGAAATGTGAGAAATACTTCAGTACTACTGGTGTTAGAAACAATACAGCTTTTAACGGTAGAAAAAGAACAGCAGTAGTCACACACACATCAGATTTTATCTTTTTTTTTTCTTCTCTCATTACCTTTGTTTCTATAATAAATAAGTCATTTTACTAATTTTGCATTCCAGGAAAACATAAAGACTAAACTATCTAACTACAGAGTTCATAAATTTACAGTAGTGATATAACAAATAAAAATTATATCATGAGAATTTCAATATGCTGAATTTTAAAGCACCAAGTTTTCTTTCACTATGCACTTGTTTTTCTAGCTGCATTCTCAGGAACAGCTGTGTGATGAAAATATTTCTGTATATATTTAGCATTAAAGTGTCTGTAGTGCTTATTAAATATATTTTATTTAACATAACAGATGTATCTCAATGCTGAAAGCATAAGCATTTACTCATATGGAAGAATTAAACTATTCATAATAAAACTCATAAATTATTGTGAATAAAGCTACATATTGACAGCTAATTCAAAGTCACCGAATGGAATCAATACAGTTGAAAAATATACTTTAAGAAGGTCATAAAATATACGATTTTTGCATTCCTTTTTCTAAATGGATTTCTCATACAGTTTCTCAAATATTTCTGTAGCTGCACAGAATTATCTGAAGCAATACAAGCTTGGAAAATAGAAAGTACTCTACCAGTAGTACCATGCACTGAAGAGTTAATGCGTGTTGCTGAATGATACCTGGGGAGCATCCATAGATGAAGATTTCTAGATAGCTAAACAAATGGATTCGGTGGGATCAATTACATGGAAGAATTTATCTTTCTCAGTGAGTTTATTATCTTATTTCATTTTCTCTGTTTCTGTTTTTTCTACGCACCTAAAAAAAAATATATCTCTCTTCTGCTGGAGATATCAGTTTTTCTTCTCCATTGCAGCCTGGTGAGCTCCACTGGGACTAAACTGCACTGAAGGGTCGAATGCCAAGATACTGCTTCCCTCTAGTGAGACTACCACCTCTCCAGCTGCTGGAGTGATGCCTCATCATGAATCCTGCACCACACAACCAGAGGATTCTGTAGTCTGAATGCAGACTAGAGGAGTAGTACAAATCTCTGAATAAAGCTTGCTCTCTACTGTAAAAGAAGAAACATTGCAAAGCATTACTCAAAATCAGCTACAAAAGGCAAGAATAGGAAAAACATTCCACAAACACATCAGTAGCAAGCAGGAAATAAAATTAGAAGAAAATGTAATTGACAGACAACACCAAGAGTGTGAAAACTTTGTTTATTAATCAATATCACCTTCAGCGTCAACTGAATCTCTGTTAAAGATCAAGTTTGCTGACAACTAGCATCATCAGTAGTAGGCAAGAACCAGCTTATAAAAAGGATAGACTTGGCTAGTAATTCTCAGTTGATTTACAAATTGCTGTTGCAATGCAGCCTACAACACTAAAAATTAAAGGAATCAATCTCAGTTACTAAAGAGCAATAGGTCCAGACAATCAGAAAATTATTTGGGCTGCCATTAAAATGCAGCAATAGTGGGTAAGAAAAAGAGAATCATAGGCCAGTTAAATATTATTTCTTGGCAAAATACTGTCAGAAAACATTCTGAAAAATTATTTGCAAGCACATAGAAGGATAAGAGTGATGGCACTATTCAATCTATTCAACTGATCATAACATGATCATGAATCAAAGAACATCAGGCTGCTAAAATACACACACACAAATAGAAACATCATTTTAAAGTGTGAAAAAAAATCCTACTATCCAGCTGAAGGCCTACAAGGTCAAAAACTGAAGGATACAAATCAAGGGGTGGTAAGACATATGAGTGGTGAGAATGATCAGTGATGCAGAATACATAGCCTATGAGAACAGACTGAAAGGATATGGAAATTTTAGTTACAGAAGACTAGGCTCTCTTTGAAGATAAATCCTTAATAGTGTTTTTCAGATATGCAAACATGGGGAATCAGACTAGACAAACTCTTCTATTAAACTCTAGGGAGGAAGGTTTAGTTAGATATTTAAATAGTAGGAAAAGGGTTTCAGTAGCAAGGAAAATTATTTGTTAGAAGATACTGTGGAATCTTCATCACTGGATATTTTCAGGAGAAAGTTGGACAAATACCTATTACAAATCCAATTCATCCTCTCTGTTTCAAGTCCTGTTTTCTGTAAATGACTGATGTGATTTCCCTGATTTCTTTCACAAGGGCAGGAAATCATTAGACAGAATTGAAGATGAACATCATGTCTAGCTAAGCAAAATTTTCAGTGTGCAAAATCAATTCACTTGCAGTGGCACATGAGACCATACACATTTTCTTGTCAACAGGTTTGCCAAAGGGTCCTATTTCCTCTCCCTGAGAGAAGGATAGAAGCTGAAGAAGGAGGTTGCACACACCTAAACTCTGTGTGCTAGAAACTAAATGAGGCTTCTAGCAATACGCAGCTATGAACAAAAGTTACAAAGGTTTAAAAATTAATCTAAAAAGCCATTACTAAGGCAATAATTAAAATTTTCAAAAAGATTTATTGTTATTATAGTTCAAATTTCTGGTAGCCAGTGATTTCTCTGGGTCGTATGACCGAGATACTGTACTGCTCTTCTTATCAATACAGTTGACACCATTGCCTAGTACTTGTAAGGCTCATCTCTTCTCAAAAATCAATACCAGCAGACAGTTTAGACTCAATGAAAAAGCCTTTGTGGTGGTTCATTGATTCTTCTAGTAATACCTTGTCATTGTTTGTTCTTCAGATGAAGTAGACATTTGCGTTCTCTCAATGCTTTGGAAAACAAAACCAAAAATAAATCACTTTCTCAACTATAAGCAAAACCAATGAGATTTCCGTTTCAAGTGGGAGACAATCTTAGGTGCTATTTTCTTGAAAAAAATACTGTAAAGAAAAAAAATACATGTGAAGGGGTCTAGTTCTTTTCTGCAACTCTTGTTTCCTCAAAATCCTAACGGAAATGTTGCTGATTCTGGTGATTTTCCACTGTAGATGTTGCTGATGGGGTTAGTAAATTTGCTTTGAAAGTGCCTAGGCTGAGAAGCTGATATAGTATTTGCTTGTCAAACAGCTTGAAGAGCTAGACAGTAGTATTAGGTGTGGTATTGAAATGATGAATGGATTATCCTCACCTGCTGTGAGTTGTTTGCTGATGGCATTTTAGTAATACTTCCTGCTCCTTTCAGTTCTAATAAATTGCCTCCAAAACATGCAGTTATCTAACTTTATAAGACCCCCCAAACCAGACAATTAAAAATCACGGCAGTAAATGCAAGTGTGAGGCTATACTACATATTTTGTTGTTAGAAAATGTTTCTACTTTAATTTAGTCCAAAATTACCCCTGGAATATAACATATTGCTTCTTTTTTTTTAAGGTGCTGATGATGAATGTCTAAATGCTTAGACTCTCTATGACAGTCCATTGCTATTTCTACCTTATCAGTGTCTTTTGCTTAATTCTACCCTCCTGTTCATTTCTTTTCCTAGACGTGAGCAATTAACACTTCATGGTTTCCATTTAGTCTTGGAGTGTGGTATATTTTATTGTCCTTATTTCTTAACCTTTGATATAATTTTCTGTCTCTCATAGACTATGTTTTAATAACTGAATATCTTCACATATGAGATTGCTCTTTTCAACACCCTTTAAGCTTGTCATATTGGGTAGAGCAGAGGATAAACACTAACACTTAAACAAAAAAATAATTTTTAAAAATCACTAAAGAGAACTACTCCTCTATTATATTTAAGAGGGCCATACCAAAGCCTGGTATCAACAGCTATGAAGAACTAGATAGCAAAATTACTAAAAGCAGTGTGCATTCCCTTACAAGTTTCATTTTTTAGGAGTCCTGTACAACTTTACAATTACTTTAAGCTTTATCGCGTGAAGGTAGGCTATGGTTCAACGGTCTTTTGTCGAAGTTCATCATAATAAGCCTCTCTATTTGAATCGATCATGCATATCCATTTCATCATCGCCTTCCTAATATTTTAGAGACTGCCCTCTGTTACAGAGCTGAAAAATAACCCAGGTGGATTAATCTTCATGACATGGTTTAACATCATTTGTATATCTGCCAGGGTGGGAAAGTTTTGAAAGACGGGAAGCAGCTCTAGAAAACTATTTAAAAAAAAAAAATCCAACAGTCCATCAGGAGACAATATTTCTGATTTCAGCTAACATTCCATGGAGATAATAGGTACCTGTTTTATTCCTAGTTAATGTAGTCCTCTATCATAATTACAACCTAAGGTCACCAAATGTTAGGGAATATTGAAACTAAAGAAGGCATAGATTTTAATATTCACACCAGAGAGACAATCAATCATTTTCAACAGTAAAATAGAGCCTTCGATTCAAAACTGGACTGAAGACATGAGTCAGTCTATATTTTGCCTAATTCATTCATCTCTACAATTACCACCGTAATGTTACATCTAGTCAGGACTGAGCGGTCTACTGGATTGTAGCCTAATAATAGAATTATTCACATATACTTCATTACCTCATAAGTCTATAATGGATCTTTTGCTATCATTATATATGTAACGAAAGTTTGCCTCCTAAGTAACAGAGTACATTATTTAAACCATCTAGTTGCCTTTGCATAGTAGTAATATTTCTCAGTCTAATAAATCATTTTCTCATTTATCTTTCAGTTACCCAAAGGCTGCAGTATATATTAGCAAATAGCAGACAGTAAAATACTTTAAAATAAAAACAATGATTTAAAAGCACAGGAGAGCCAAAACACTTTTTTTTCACTCTGCAGAAGTAATAGCAGCTTCAGTTTATTCTGACTTTAGAACAACATGCTCTTAAAGCATAAAACATCTTCTTTCATGAAACAAAATTTAAATGCTAAAAGCCCACAGTCCTTCAAACATTTAAGTTTAATCAGCACACTTCTCTGACACGGTATTTGTCTCAGAATTAGATAGCTGATCTAGTGTTTGCAGGAATTCATTCCATGCTAAAATAGGTGTTGAAAAAAAGCTTTCCTGTATTCATTTAGCGAAATCACAAAATCATTTAGGTTGGAGGTTACCTTTTGAGAACATGTAATCCACCCTCTCAGCTCAAGCAGGATCAGCTAGAGCTGGTTACCCACTCTACACATTTGTCTGCATCCCATCCAGCAGCATCTTAGGACAGTTGGCACTGTACGGCTTCATATCAGTTTCCCACCAAATGCCTCTGGGATACCAAAACCAGATATACCCTATGGCCCAAAGGCCAAGCCTACTCAGAGTATAGTATTGCACTCCTATAGAAGTTCAAGCCTTAAACACAGCATGGATAAAGATCCACTCTTCACTTCCTCTGCTTTGCCCTGTTTGGCAAAATATACTTTGGCTAGATTTTGCAAGCAGCAGATAAATGAGGGGCTGAACTCCTGAAGAAGTTTTGAGCTCAAAAATATTAATCAGGTTTGAGATAGAGACGGAACCATGCATAGTGGTAGTGTGAAATGGCAGTGGCCATAACACAAAAGATTTATAGGACTGTACTTAGTGATCCAAACATTCCCTTCAACTCAACAGTCTTCTTGTAGTCATATGCTTCACTGGAAGCAACTAAAAATTCAAAAAGATCTCCATTTCTAGAGCGTACATAACCATGGTGGCTAGGGAAAGCTGGCTTGAACATTGTCAGACTAAAACATGTGGAGGTTAAGACAAGAAAAACTGAAAACTCCACGACTATGTATAAATGCAAGTATGCACACACATCACCTAGATATCCAGTCTGTAAAGGTTCTTGGTGCAGAAATTCAGGAGAAGGGTCTACCCTGAAAAATCTGAGTTAACTCGTTTCGTCTTTAAGCTAGATGGACAGAAAGTTATACAATGCATCTTGCATCAATATTTCTCTCATGTTGTTTAGCATGTTAGACTTCATCCTGTTTGTCATGCTGACTGTTACAATTCACATCCCATGCATCTGACTCCACACACACACTCATTCACTGTCTGAGAAGCCTGACCACCTACCACAGGGCTGCAGATCCAGCTTTAGAAGATGTGAGAAAATAACAAAATGGGGGTGAGTGGTGGAGATGGGAACCGCAAAGTTTCTTCAAAGCCCATCCCCTCACAAGATTAGGTAAATCAAGGCACTTGTACTGTGATATTAAAATCAGTTTCAGTGAGACAAACAATTGTTGCAGCAAGCTGCTCCCAGGAAAAAAGAACAGAGTTACCATGAAAAAGGGCCCACACTGCCTCAAAGGGATATTCTGAAATGAAGAACAGGATGTTGTTGTGGTGGTATGGCTGAGCATTGGGCACTGAGTGCATGAATTTGAAGAGGTAACAGCATAGTCCCTCTCAAGAAAGATGAATTGCAACTGTTTTCTCACCAATGAAGACACAAACTTACGCTTTAGTTGACTTTGTTCATTATAATGTAAAGATGCATCTGTACCTCAAAGCTTACCCATGTCCTCCTTGCCACTTAGGAAAGCCAGTCTCATAACCACTATCACTGGACATGAACACTGAATTTTTATTGCTATACCTTTAAACATGAAGTGAGCTTTTTACAAATATCAGAAGTAAATGAACATACAACTAAAGTCACTCAAGCTCCACCCAACTCCACCCAAAGGTGTAAAAACATTATAAAATGTAATACAAAAGGAGAAGTTTTTAAGGAAGATCTTCCATCAAAATTTTCTGGGATCATTTGGTGAACTGGACCGTGTCTCCCTCTCAAGTGGGATGCCATTGCATAAGCAATCCCTGTTGTGTGTGCTGTATTTTAACAGGATGCTGCTAGTCTCTAGCCATACTTGGGTTTTAATTGCATATTCCTCAACTGTATATCATTTCTATCTATACATGGGTGTTTAACTGTGTACCACTTAAGACATTTTTTTCAGACAGTACCTTTTTCAGACCCTTCTACTGCCATTAGTTTACATAATAAAATTACGTATGTGTGCATGCAAAAGTTTCTGGGAATTTTAATAACAGATACAAAGGATAAAAGTGATTTGTCCCAGTGACGCTATCTGGCAGACTTGGCAGAATGTGGTTTTCCTGATGACGCTTCCAACATGGTACTAACAAACTGGATAATTCTCATTTCTTCCGGTGACACTGCCAAAGGGTCCCAACACACCGTGCAAATTGTCCTCTTCATTCACTTCCTCTGATAAAACATGGCGCAAGCAAAGCACAACTTAAAGTTCACCGGCAACTTTCAGTATTTTTGAGTCTTGTCTTAACCTGCTTTCCATTGTTCTGGCTTCACTTTCCCTGTAAAAATAATGTTTTGCAGCGGCAGCATGGACACAATCCTCACTAGTGAAATGATATAGCTTCACTTAGAGGTATGCCTAGATCATAGTAAGATTCTTTCTATTCCTGCATAATTTACAGTACACTTGTACCTATGTGATTGAAAATAAATGTTGTTTTGTGCAATTTATCAGAAAACAATCAGAGAAAAAGGAGTTCTATGTACTAATTCTGAACATTCGCTTTGGCACTTAATGCAAATATCAGAAACACCCTTAACGAAAAAATTTACGCCCTACTTGTCTTAATGTATTATCTCTCAACATTCCAAATCCTAGCACCAGCACCCATCAAGCTGATCAAGGGCAGCTCACTGATTTCCCTGTGTTTCCCTTTCTGCATGTGTGTTGTTATGAAAATATAGGGATAAGTCAACACACACTTTGAAGCAAGAGAGGTTTGTTGTTGTTTGGGTTTTTTTACATATGTATATATTATTGCATATAGTGGTACTGATTCACTCAATTTATGCTGAGTACATTTATGCAGAATGAAAATCTGTAATGGAAGACTTACACCTCTGTCTTGATTCTATTCTTAGGCCATCTTTGGGGCAAAGAATAAAAATCAGAAGAGATGTAGTCATTCTCTTTAATAGTACATCTTTTCCACATTATCTTCTTTAGGTCAAGAATGAGCTCTGATTTTTAGCAAGAGAATTAGGAGAAAATATATTCTTAAGGGTCTGATTAAATGTTTAATCGGACTACGCACACCTCTCATTCTATGGACAGAGCCCAGGAGACTATGAACTCCACAGAGAGCTCAATACATCAAGAACAAGATCAATGCTAATTAGAGTAAGACACACAAACTTCTTCCAAAACATAAGATATATGATAAGGAATTCAATGCAGAATTTTAAGAGACTGGTATAGATAACAAGTCAGGAGAATTGAGTCCACTTTTCTAGTGTTTCCATTAGTAACATAAACATTTATTCTGAGGTACTGCAACATCAGGCAGTAACTAAAATGGACAAGAACAAATTGAGAAACATTTCCATCTTGAAACAAGCTGCCATAACAAGCTGAATAGTTGTTTTCCTACTGTTGGTGATTACTATAAGAATTTATTCATTGCAAAGAGATATTTTTTCTTCTCGTACAACAAATAATGAGATGTGCTGCAGATACTTTAAAGATTTTTTGCTGAGATAAAAAGGTATTTTGTAGAATAGCATTATCTCAAGTCATGTTTACTAAGAAAATACTCTCAAAAATTTATTTAGATCAAAAATAGTTTTTACCTTTAAAAGGTCTCTTTCTTAGGAAATGTAACATGCAGTAGAAATAACTGGTAAAATACAGTTAAAGGCTAGAAGAGCTAAAAAACAAACAGGCAAACAAACAAATAGATGAATAATCTTAAGAACATATTTAATGTCATTTTATTAACATAGATTAACTACAATATTATGTTACAGAAAGTCCTCAGTAATCATCAAAATTCAAGCTACATATGACAGACCAGGAAAGTTGCTAATCCTCTGCAAAGGCTTGGAGTAAAATAGAAAAAAATAGAAGAAAAACTGTTCATATAGATTTCTGAGACTTCAAACAAGGTGACCTGGTGGATGAGAAGCAACATTAGAATGTAGGACTACCTCCTTTGATATCTATTTCATATGCTTAATTAACTATGTATAGTTTTGCTTTATTGTTTATTTACATACAACACAAGTATGTACCACTCTGCATTGTGCTGGCCTTGACTTATTGCCACATTGATTGCATACCAAGGAACTACAGAAAAATTACAGTGGTTGATGATCTCCGTTGTAACAATCTGTCTTGCCTTTTAAAGTCAATATGTTAAAAAAGGTTTGAGGGTAGATTTCTTCTGCGAATAGTAACAGTGTCTAAACAAACATAGAAGCACTGTTGCTGCCAGCAAAGGCAAATTAGATTGAGAGGCAGGTGACGGAAGGAGTAATACTTTTTTTTACCTATCCAAGCGTAAGTTCAGTTACAAGAAGAATTTGAAAAATAATGTCAAAGAGAAAAGGCGATTACTTGGATTATAACTTATCCTGAATGAAGTTACAACTCGAAGTACAAATTCAAGCATTTAAGTTGCAACCCCATCACTGTGATATACTGTTAGTAGTGTTAGTAGTGCTGATAACAGGATTTATAAGAACACTGATGATCACCACTGTGGTATAAATAAACAGAGATTCAAAATGGATATGCAATTCATGTTCTCGGTAGTTTTAACTCTATTGACTACCTCAGAGCTAAATTGCTGGTTTGGTGTTCTTGGATCACTTTTCAAAATGTCCTGAGAAACAGATGGCCTTCATTTTTATTCGCTGCTATTTAGTATGGTCCAGAGCACATAAGGACTGACTATCAAAACAAAAAATGCTTTTATATTTACTGTAAAGTCTTCATAGTATTCTCTCTATGTTACACTATTGATTAAAAAATATTATAAAGTTACTGAAATTTTAACTTTATATTCTACCCATATATTTGTTTTGTTATTTAATAAAAATGTTAAAAGTCAATTTAAATTATTATTTATGCGTAATACTATATTAAATATAGTAAAAATACACCTTGCACTTATTTATCTTTACACAAATAAGAAAAATCTGAGAGTATTTTAATAATATATTGTTATTTAATCAATCTATGGATTTTTTTCCTCCATGAGAAATATTTGTTCACCAACTTTCACTGTTGCTGTGATCTAATCTCCAAAAGGAAGTCAAAATAACTCCATCTAAAAGACATGTTATAAATTTTCTGATGGCAACTTCTGGGAGAGAAAGCCAAAGACTGGGACAGGAAAACTGGCTTTAAATTAGAGTTGAAATATCACAGAGTCTTCATTACCTAGCAGCTCCAATCGTATTCCGAAACAGATTGCTGAAGAGATAACCAGAGAGCTTCTTAATTAAAATCTTATTGATGTACTGTATCTACAGAGATAATTAAATACAACATCAAGTTTTGCATACAAAAATATTTATCTTGCCAAGGAACTAATTGAGAAAAATTACTTGGTAGCTAAGACTTGATGTAGAATTTTGTCAGTTGGTTTCTGTTGTCTGCCTTAAATGCCGAAGAGCTTCAGAAACTGCCTAGTCTTTTTTTTTTTAACTGACCAAGCAATAAAACACAGAATAGTAAAATAAATGTGCTCCTCTCAGTAAATTAGTTCAAGGCAAGTACGTTCAGTTGAATTGTGAAATGGTCTGGATAACTGACATTTTATGAGCTACCCACATTCATCAACAGAAGCTGTAATATGTTTTCCTATTTTAAGCAAGTAATGAGCTACTAAATGTATTTTTCTATTTTTAACACACATTTCTCAAAAATTCCATGCAGACCTACCATTGTTGAAATGCACATAAGCCTGACAAAAGAGCAACTCGTTATTTATAAATATTGAGTACTGGCAATATTTCTACTATCACTTCAGATTTCATTTTCACTGCTAGCCAGCAAAATAGAAGGGGAAAAGATATGTTGTGCAATGCATCCATCTTTCAAAGGTTATTTTAAAGAACTAGTCCAAGAAAAGTACAATGTCATGAAGCACTGAAAATACATTTCATCTGCGGCATATTCAGGGCTTAGTAGGAATCACAAATTTAGCAGGAAACAGAATTTAACTACTACCTGTTGACTACATGAGTACTATGCTTGGGTTTTTTACTATGTTTTACTGTGATGACAGTCATACTCTCTAAATTGAAATATTAGAGAATATTTCCTAACAACTGTATTATAATACTAAAAGTCAAAAAAACATAACCAAATAAATGCAGACTGGAGGAAGAGTTTATTTTTCTATCTTAAATAGGTAGACATGCACTGGGTGCTCCATCAAATAGTCTTAAAAATACTTTAAAGTCTGAAAAACAGCTAGTAAGTTTATTATCAATTAATTTTTAAGGCTTTAAAAACAAAAGTCTCTCTTGAGAGCTGATTATTGATGCTAGTAAAATAATTTCATTAGGAACTTTTTTGTCCAGTAATGTATTCTGCAATTCCATTATATCTGGAAAAAAAAGAAGTACACAATATGATAGATAAGTTGTCTAGGCAGAGGCACCTTTCCTGCAGAGTCCGTTTTGCCTGTGTCCTCAGTCTTCATAAATACAACATTATGTCATGTTTGAATGCTGTAACAACCTAATAGGAGTCAGTTCCCCTCAGCCACTCATGACAGGGATGACAAAGTAGTTATATGAAATCCTTAAATATCCATTGGAGCAGTGGACATTAAAAAGTAGACATTTGGAAATGTATTCTGCAAGTTTTTGAAACAATAAGTCACATTGCTAACAAACTATGTGTTTTAATGTTCAATGCATGGCTAGAAATCATCAAAAGAAGCAACTAAGATCAGTTACTCCCTCCAAATACTTTATTTTGCAATTATTAGAACTGTCACATAGATGGAAACAATGGATAAATAGAATAATCCTCAGAGCCATTAAAAAAAAATCAAAAGAATATATTTTATTCTACGCTACCTTATAATGAAGTAAAGATTTATTGACATCGGTAGAACAACCCTTTTTCAAAATTAAGATGACTACAACGTTCTTGATAAATATATTGATATGTATATACATAACCCCTTATCTGGAGATAAGCAAAACACAAACATAGACTATCAAACACGAGATGATCTAAGCAATTAAAACAAAAAAAACAAGACAGCATGTGAGGAAAAAACAACATCATAAGCACAATAAAGTAGGCAATATTGACAATGAAAACTGCAGAAAACCAGACCAACAAAATTATTCATACAATTTATCCCTGGACAGAAATATCAAAAATTTCTATTTAAAATCTTCCTAAGATGAAAGATTAGAAGAGAGCTGGAGGAAATCACACATGGTCAAGTTCAGATTGTCACAACCCCCAGTAATAAACTTCGGCAATGGTCATTGTAAGGGACGTACAAAGGAAAATATTGCAAACTGAACAGTGAAAGGATGCAGACTGCTTAACATTCATACTATATAAATACATAAATAAAGATGACATTCATCACAGAGCATGCTTGATCCTGAACTCATTTAAGTAGTGAAAAGCAGTGTCTGGGGCTATTAAACAGACACTAGGCTGTAATAGCTTTTAAAAGTAGAGAGATCTATTTTACAACAATAATCCTTGATTTTTTAGGAAAAATAGACAGTGTGTTCATCCTACTGTCTGTGTATTTTGTAGACCTAGCTAGAGTGCAAATTTAATTCACCTAAGCTTTTAGCCTGGACAGACTAAGAGTAAATAAGACTTTACAAAGTAGAATTATTCCCTGGGAAAAAAAAAAAATTAAAAAAAATAAGACACTTAATTTAAGTCTGTTTTCACACATTTCTTCAGCAAGAATCAAGATAAGTGGCTATTAGGCACTGGTACCTCAAGATTCAACATGTAAATAAACTGTTTCCTGTTTATAATAAGATCATTATTAATCACTCTATATGCCTCTGGTTTGGGAAGACATGTGTTTCATATTTTCCAACCATTTCAAAAGAAAATATATGTGCCATATACAGTCCATTATATTTCCATAGTATTAAATGATATATTGGTGTTTCTAATCATGTTTCTCTATGGTGACTGTAATCCAGATGATATGCTCCAGATATCTAGTCTTTTTTTCTTTTTTTTTCTTATAATTTATGTTAATTGTGATGAAATTCATTTATCAGAACAACAGAATTTAGTAATACTTCAGTAAAGTGGAGAAGTCAGGAACTGTGTTGAAACCAATTTAGAAATTTGAGAATAAAATCTTGAAAAAACAGAGAAATAGTTTATTCATGGACTTTGAGATAAATTTGAAGAAGGATTAGTATAGTCACTTTGGAGTTAAATGATTTTAGGTGAAGTTTTCTCATTTAGCCATGGAATAAGTACCTACATGCTGTTGGAAAATAACAAATGAATCAGTGAATGACAATAAAACAATTTTTTTAAAAAAGAGAATATAACAGAGCTTAAGGGAAACAAGAGAATGAGACAAGGAGCAGAAAAAATAGCAAAGTGAAAAGCATTTTTTCAGCATATTCAGCTACCCTTGAGCTGTTGTGATATTTTTAGATAGTTATTTGAAGAAATATTGAAGGATAGCTAGCAGAGTACAAAACTATCCTATCGTGACTCTCAGTGTTTAAATGCTAAATTTAGTGAAAGTTTTCAGCTTTTCTATACATACGTCTTTCTAAGCACATCAAGTGTAGAGTTAATATGCACTTTTATTTATATGTGTATAAGTGTAAACAGTCCAATATGTATATTCAGTATGAGTCAAACGAGTCTGTGACATCAGAGTCACTAAAGATTAGTAAGCTTTGGGTGCAGAACCTATGCATACTACAGAAAGACTGAATTTGTTGAGTACATACAGGCATTTTCTGAGAAAACCTTAAAAAAGTTTGATAATCTATGACACACTTGATACTTTAAGAAACTCACACAGACTTTGAACTCTCAGAAATTCCTCTTTCCTCTGCTCTTGTGAGTTTTGAGCTTTCTTCACATATGTGGTGTAGTACAAAAGTCTAAAATCTGCGGATCCAGGAAAAACTTCTTATAAGCTCCATGAATAACATCTCATAAAAGTTATCTCAGTATGCATTATCTACCCTAGACAAAACCCACAATTGCTGGACATTAGCAGCGTGAGTGGAGTCATTTTTTTGTTTACACACAAAACTGGGTACAAAACTGAGTCATTTCCTCAATTTTTTTTCCCAGGTTAATGAAGCTGTGCCCATGAATTGTTATTTGACTATTGACTATTCATTTTAAAGATGATAAAACTGGAGTTTCCATTGTATTGTAAGTAAAAGCATAAAACAAAACAAAGTAAAAAATATTTGGGTAAAATCATTTTGCAGCTATATATTAGAAATCAGAGACCAAACTTAGGTAGGTTTTTAGCAGCATCTAACACATTATACCTAGTTAAGCTGAACTCTGGTCATAATTTCCTTTGTGTGATTTCCACAAGGCATAAGCCATATCAAAACTTTTTCTCCACAGCTTAAGAGGAGGAATTAATACAGTTTGAGAAGCAGGCCAAATGTGACTGACTAGTCATATTAAAAAATAAAATATACCTTGTATCTATTTAAATATTTTTACAGCAATATATTACAACAAAAGGTATAAAATAGCTAAGGATACCAAAACTATGCAAGATTTGGTTTTGCAGGCAATTGAAGTAGCAGCGGGTGAAAATGCAGACAGATTGTCACAAAAACTGACATTTTGAAAAACTATTTGCACATGGAAAAAATCTGATGTGGGATAAAAGAGAAATAACCATTGGATATTCTTCCTGTCTTTCATGTTAAGCAACACAGCATTCTTAGTTTGCCTAATTTTGTTTAAGGACTAAAGGTGAATTGTTCCTAAAAATCCATGTGAGTGATTTTCGTTCTTTTCACAGGGTGCTCTTTAGTGCCTGGCAACAATTTGTGGGTCATAGACTAAGATGCCTATTTCTAAATTATTTCCTTAACGATACTTTTTTTCACAATTTGACCCAATACTGCTGCTTTTGTCTTTTGGTCTCTGCAGTAGCTTTTGCATAGCCTGGTATAATATGGGAGAACCTAGCCTTCCTTTGCTTTTTGATGCTGCATGCCCTGGTAATTTGTAAATATAAGTAGATTTATTTTGCGAAATTTCTTTCAGAAAGACTAGACTCAGTAAAGTAAGGTCTTCCAACACACATTGACAGTGTGGATTGCCAAGAAAGTCTTAACTACTGAGTAGTTCATTTATTCAACCACTGGAATTCCATTGAAGATGCCTAGAAAATAGTAATCTGTTGTTTTTTCAGGAGTAGGAGGACAGATAGGCTTTGAGTTCATAGATTTAGAAATGTAATGAGCATTAGAAAAGTTTTTATACGTATACAGGACATCTATAGAGAAGTTAGTCCTTGAGAGCCCAAAAAAGAGGTAGAATATAATAGTAATCGTGTTGGAAAAATTTATACTACTAACTGTTATTGTAAGTAAGTCAAATAAGTCAAAAACCAGTTCATTGACTAATCCCTCCAGGCACACTTATTAATAAAAATCAATTAAGGTAATAATGTTCTGTGTATTTTCTGTAGCCCACTATAACACTGATTTCATATGTTTGTATTAGTCATTTTCACTCATGGTCTTAATTGAACTACTGTTCCTCCCATTAAGTTTCTCTTCTGAACCATATATGTTTGGAAAATATTTATTCTATGAGTGGGGACAAAAGTAGTCTTGAAAGGTTATCATGTTACATTAGCAGTATAAGTACTGTGTATTTGTTTTCACAGTTTTAGCTTTAATTTTTAATTCTGTTTGGAATTTCTTTAAGGGTTAGCAAAGAGAGATGTGAAAACAGGAAAATAGGATGGGCAAAGGGCCGAAGATAATAACATATGGCTTGTTTAAGCTTCTGTGATCTCCAGTGCTCCATGTCCTCCTGGATCCAGCGGGAACGAACACTGGATTACAAACAGGGCTTACAGATAAAGCCTTTCCAATTTTTTTTCTGGTCATGATGGTACCTCTCAGTATTGGAGCATATTCCTCATTCTAAGCATCAGTAAAATTTAGAGACTCACCAGCAGTTCACTTCAAGGAGTCTCCATCTGGAAAAAAGCTTATTGTTTCCTCATGAACTTTTCATTGCTTATACTCTGTATAAATAATTGATAAGTCTCAAGACTTCACACTAAACTTCCAGCTTTGGCTTCAAAACATTTCTCTTCTTAGTCCTCCTAGAATTTTAATCTGAGCTTTCTAACTTTCTGCTATATTGCAGCAGTCCTTAATATCACTCTTGGAATTATAGTAACTGAAATTTTGGCTTAATATATATTTATATTCTCGATATTCATTATATTGCTTATGGCTTCGAATTTTAAAATACCTATAAATGAACTATGCACTGGATATTTTGGAGGATGACCACCTTATGAACTCAATACCCTATCAGGCAAATTTTAAACTAACAGAGCTAAAAAGTTAATTTAGTGCAGATCCAAAAATTTTATAGATATGAATTATCTGAATGCTTAAAAATTTTAAATCGTTTCTTTAAATGATTGATCTCAGCCTTAAACATTTTCTGGTATCAAATTCTGGTTTTGGCTTATTTTCCCATGCTTTTTAAGTTAAACAAATAGGGAAAAAACATACAGGAATCCACTGAGCAAACAGTCCATTTTTCCTATGTCAGAGGGGATGTGGAGTTGCACTAGGCAAATGAGATATCAAAGTAGTCATTTACATGGATTTAAAAATGCTAAAAATGCATTTAGTTTGTTTCATAGAAAAAAAAATTATCTTCTTTCCACTCCTCTGAATATAGCAGCTTCCACTGACCAGTATAAAAACAAGGTTGAGTCGGTAACCAAGTTTCAATGTATGATACAGTATCTCTGCAGACAGCCCACATTTCTAGGAATATATATACAAAAAAATTGTGCACTGGCAGCTTACCTCTTCATGAAACACAAGACTCCAGACAGGGGTAGTTGTATGACATGTCTATGATATACAGAAAGGTAAAACAGATCTTTAATCTCTAATTTTACTTTGTTATTAGAATTGTGCATATGCTGTAGGGAAGAGAGAACTACAGGGAGCGGATACATACTTTGAGATCAACAAAACCGATCTGGCAGGTTCAGCCTCGCTGTGACAACAGGTAGAAAAAGAACAGAAAATAAAATACCTAAATAAAGTCAAGTTAGCTTCAGATTAATAGAGCTTAATGAAATTAACTTCGGAATCCTTCAACAAATTCACATAGAATAGTCTAAAGAGGATTTCAGGGTTTTTTTTAGTCTGCAAAAGGGCAGAGACATATTTCTACAAAAGTCTTCTGGGGTGGGAGGGTCGGGGGGGCGGGACACATTGCCAATTGTGTAAGCTGTTTGAGGAGAAGTTACAAGTAATATCCACCACCATTTGGCAGGGGGGTTGGGGAGAATTAGCAGGAAAAGGTGGTGGGTGAGGGATAGATCAGGGTATACCTAACTGAAAGTGTGAATAAGGATCCCAAGGTCCTGACAGATTCCCCTGATCTTCCAAAGTAGCAGATAATTCCATGAAAGGGACGCTTCTTCTGAAAGATAGATCCTTACTCCAATATACATAATAGCTGTTGAAAACTAGTCTTAATGAAAAACACTACTGAGATCAAACCAGTCTTATTTCCTGACCCAATGGGCAGAGGCAACAAATGTGGGATATCTTTCTATCGGCAAGATTTTTGATGCATTCACACATGATATTTCCAGAAGCAATGAGTGTAACAACTTCGTGAATCTACTTTTAAACAGGGACTCATTTTGTGAGAAAATTTATTCAATCATTACATATTCAGTTATCTGAAGGGAAATACAGAGAAAGCTGATTTAACCCATTTTTAGTCCAAACACCATTAAATATTGTTATTAATGTCTAGATAATAAATTATATGTTCAGATTAATCTACTAATTTGAAAAATTACCCCACACTGAAAATATTGAAAGCATTTTTGAAGTGCAAATTTAGAAATAAAAAATTATGTTGATAATCCAGAAAAAGTGCTCTGGAAAATAATTCAATAGAAGACTCTCCTTTGCACTTGTAACAGGAAACAATAATCAATTGTATAAATGTAAAATACATAAATATGTAACAATTCAATTGACAAAGTATCCTCCTTGCTGGATAAAGAGCTATATCTAAACAGAAAGACCCCACCTCAACTTTCTGATACTGTTCGTAGGAGTTTAGGTGGTAAAACTGAGATTATATGGCAACATATGAAAGTCAAAAGAGAAATCCAAGGAAGAGCAATTTAAAAAATGTGATGTATTAAACATGACCAGGAGTTGGCTCAAAGTATTCTTCCTAGCCTTTCATATTGCTCTCTTCATTCACCTTTTGTCTTATGCAATGTATTTGTATTCCTTTTGACAATGAAGAAAGGGTTGGCATGATGTTGAAGCTGATGCAAGCCAGAGATTAAAGTTTTGAAGTTCTATGGAAAACGTCGAGTGGACTGAAAAATAATAAAAATAAAAGACAGACTTTCAGCTGTTCTGGTGAGTAAATGTTGAAATCACTAGAAAAGTTATGCTCCACAATTGTAGAAGGGAGTGTCTGCAGTAAATAAAAAGAAGCTAATGGTTCCCAGGCCTATTGCTCTCATATGAGAAGAAAATTAGTTCTGTTTAGTTTTGATGTTTCCTCATATTCTCTGAAAAATTTTAAACACATTTTACAATAAATTCCAACAAGATCCAATCATACATCATTTGTGATAACTCCAATAAACTCTGAACTGAACCTGAATTTACACACATCCCATTCAATCCAACTTAAATTATAACTCATAAATAAAGGACATATTAAATACATATATAAACCTAACAATGGTCTCATTTGTGTTGCTTAAACCTGGAATCTCTCTCACCTTGACGACTTTGACAGAGTATCTTTTATCAATTGCTTTGAAAAGACAAGTTAAAGTAAAACAAATCTTTGGGTTAGAAGGTCTGAGCAACTGATGAAGAATATCATAAGATGTGGCTACTTCCTAGAGGTTCACTTTTTCATATTCATTCAGGAGTAATTTTGCCTGAGTAACTGAACATGAATCAGTTTGTCTAATGAGGGAAAAAATGGTAGGTTTCTGGCAGAGGAAAAAGAGGGCATCTTTTAAAATTATGCTACTGGCTGCTCAAGGACATGTGAATGAGGGAGCCAGGACTGACAGAAGATAACATTCTTTATACTTAGAACACTTATTTCTCCTTTGAAGAACCTGACTCCGTTTTTCTGTTCTGTATTTTTCTGCCACCCACATACACAAAAACCACAGCTGAGTGTGATGAACTGTATTAAGTAACATAGTATTAAACATACAGCACCAAAATATTGAAACGCAAGTGTTGTGAAACATCATAAACATAGTCACACTGATTTTAAAGCAGGGGCAAGGGAAAGAGACAAAAATGAAAAAACACATTTGGACTGAGGGAAGATATTTAAGGACATAAAATTATATCTGGCTAAGCAACATTCTTTTTGTTCTTCCCCCTGCTTTTTTTTTTTTTTATTAAAATACTGAATGATAACTACAACTGCTACATCCTGAGGAATGCAAAGGAATAAGAAAATTCAAACTGTCCTGTATTAAAAGCAGAAAAATTATAGGTACTTGTATTGCCTTTTGGAAAACAAAGTCATCCAGGAGTTTGGCAGTCTTGAGTATAGGTGACTGTATTATTCTATCCCATGATTTTCGTGGCAAAAGTGGCTAATGAACTACAGCAAAGGACATATAAATCCCAATAGACTCTAGCATTTTCTGCTCTCTGAAGGATTAATAGATAAGGAGTAAGGCAAATGAAAACACTTCCAGAAAGTATTGTTGTCATTGGAACACATGGCTACATTTTACTGATTGAAACATCTTGTATTTTCTGAACATTCATGCAGCAAAACTATTAAAAAAAATAGTTTGCAACAGAAAAGCAGCTGCTCAGGCACTGCCACATCAGTATTATAAAGAGTTCAGAATCTTCAGATATTTCAGTATCTTAAAAAGGGGAACATTGTGGTCCTCTGTCAAAACAGCAGAGTGTCAGAACAGAGGTGCAGGACCAGAGGACAGTGGGAAGAAATGCAGGATTCATTTTGGTTGATATTCTGTGCAACCAAAGCAATGAAACATGCACCTGTCTGCCTAAGTATTCCAGCACTGGTGTATTAAAATATATCCATTGTTTCAGAAGAAATGAAAAGCATAAGAACTCCCTTTTTTACAAGGAAGTAAGAAGAAGCAATGATCACCTTGCAAGAAAGGTAGTGTGCACATTCTTACATGAATGCAGAGAGATAACAAAAAAAAAAATTATAATAGGGGGTTATATATCAGGTGCACAGGCACAGACACATGGTCTTTCACAGCTCAGAAAGATGCGTGGTGAGAAGAAACAAGAGACCTTTCCTTGAAATAAAAAAAGCTTCAATGACATGAAAGCGACATGCCAGGTTGACACTAATCTCCTTTCTTAAAAACAAAAACAAACCAAAATAAAACAAACCAAAATAAAATAAAATATGTCAGGAATTTTTTCCATTGGGGTCAACACACACCCAATCAATCTTCACATAATAAGGATAAGGCTCATTACAAGTGCTAACTCTGTAGCAATTCAAAATTAACATTTAATATGCAGAAGTCTTCCTGGAAATTAACATTAGATATTGCCTTTTTAAAAAAAGAAAATTCTAGGTTTCAGGATCCTGTGGAAGTAAAAAATTTTTGAAGAGAAGCATAGTACTGAAATTAAATTGAACTGGAAATTTTCCACTCTGAACAGCCTATATGGCAGCAAGATTCCATCAGGAAGTTTTACAAGATTAACAGAGATACTTGAAGTTTTTTTAAAAAAATTTAGTTCAACAAAAGTCATTGTCCTCAGGCCCAAACCAAACTGGATTTTACACAAAGTAATATATTTACGTAAAAAACAAGTACAAATACATTTACAGAAATAGAACTTCTTTTAATAAGAACATTTTTGAGAAAACTGTGTTCTCACTCAATGATAGTTTCAATACAAGGTTTTCAACTGCACTACCTAATAAGCAGCAGCAGAGCCCCAGATGCCCTTTCTCCACTTCAAAAGTTAGCCTAAGTTCATGAGAAAGAGTCAGGCTACCAAAATAATAATAAAAAAAAAAGCATTAAGTATGAGACAAAGTGGCAAAGTAAATAAGCAGCCACAATGGTTCATATCCAAGTGAACAGTATACACTGGGCACTGACCTGACATCCTTTCCTGGCTCTTTTATTGCTCTGCTGAATTACTTTGGACTAACAACTAATTTTCCTCAACTTCCCACCTGTGTTGACATCTGTTCACAAAGTATTTTGATTTTTTAGAGACAAAGAATTACAGAACAGTCTGATACTCTTATTTTTGAAGTCAGAGATTAAATCTTGGTAAAAAAGAGATAAAATGAAAGGTCAAATATTTTCTTTCTAAAAAAAACCTGGATTTCTGTAGCAAAAATATTAAGCATAAAAGAAGAAATAACTGTACTGTTAACAACTTGCCTTACTTATGAAATGTAATAACATCTTTTCCAAATGCTACCATCCTCACACTAAGACCAGATCTTTTCTAATTAATAAAATACAGGAAATATGATACAAAACTCACTACAGGCACTGCACTGCTGTGGAATTCAACAGCTTATGACAGACCAAGACCCAGCTGATAATGTGCTGGCCCCTAATCTCTCTATTCTTCATCAGTCTAGTGTGCATGTGAGCAGAATTTGGACAACTGTTTTGTAGTGTCAGTATTCTTGAACAGCATGGTCTTTTAAAAGAGTTGGTCTGTTTGAAAAACATGGTCTGTTTGAGTTGTGACAGATGGAGGGGTCCTTAAAAAATCAGTTTAGAGATGAAAAGCTAATTTCCTATGTGAGTAGTTAAACTGCATATTAAAATATAAAACTAATACCTGCTAAAATATCATAAATATATTTAGTTATATAATTTCCATCATAATTTCAAGGCTAAAAGCTTCTGCAAAGAACTGTGAAGTGAAAATATTTTTTACCAAACAGGTTGCAGTGTTTCTTCAGCAGCCAGGTTTACTAGTTTATATACAGTGTTTTGTTTCTAATAAATGGAGATGGAGGTCTTTCTTAGCTCTTGAGCTTACAGCACAGCCTTGAGAGAAAAAAAAACACTTGTGCCTGTATAAAAACCCAAATATTTCGTCTGGGTGCAAGTAAACACACAGTTCTAGTGTTACACATTGCAGTAACTAGCATTCCAGTGATAGGGGGTCCAGAGTTTCTTTACTTAAACCAACAAATACTTCAGTGCCATAACCCAACAGTTTCTGTCTTCAATAAAAGAGTCTCTGGAACCCAACTGAAATTCCAGATCATCTAAATTAAGTTTGATGGTTTGGAATTTCCTAGATTAGGAAAGGCATAACATACCCAATATCTTAGAATTTCTACTTACTTTGTATGCATTTTCAAGTTTAGGGGTTAGAAACTCCTGCAAAAATTCTTTGTCAATATGCTATATTTTAAAAACTGTTCAGTGTTCTCAGCCCACAGCCCACTCAGCCTACTTATATCTTCCAAAAGGTAAACTGCCTATACAACATATTGAAAAGCTGCTTTATCTTGGGCCTAGACTATTTTTTCACACAGATCTCACCTTGACTCTGACAACTAAATTGAAGCACAGTTTCTGATTTGTTCTTGTTAAGAAAATAAAATAAATTTTTATGTGGTAGCCCTCTTTGATACTCCTCCCAAATTAAATTAAGAAAAGAACTAAAAGAAAAATGCTGAAGCCTATATAAGTAAAACAGAAGTAGTCAATGAGGAGGGGTAAGTGTCTTTCACACTTGATTTATATCACATTTATCCACTCAGTCAAGCCACATGAAACAGAATAGCTTTATCAACAGAAACTTCTGAAGGTAAAAGTGAAAAAGTCTCTAATGGCCACAGCATTACAGAGCATCAGGCCATCATATTGCAGTTTGGGATGCCTTGAAGACAGTCTTCATATGTGGCTACAAAAGTGGCAGCAGGGGTTTCACAGAAACCAGGAAACAAGTTATGAACCCTTTCCTATAACATGTGATGGCTTCAAGTAAAAATGTTAGTTTCAAAATTCTTGTATGTTCTCTTCCCACATGCAAGGAATAAATACATCCGGAATGAAAGAGAAAGATTGCTATCAATTGTTTTTCTTGTGTTTGCTTATCAGTATAACTTTGTGCTACTGTGCTGTCAGTATAACTGTGCTACTTCTCCATGGAATCACAAAGCTTATTAAAAAAACAGAAAGGATGAATTAAAATGCAAGCAAGCATATCTGTGCTCTCTTTTTTTAAAAAAAGAAAGAATGATAGATTCTATGGCAGAAGCTTTTGGAACTGTATGTGTTAACATTATATTTTACATATGTCACTTCTGAGTCCAAAAAAATTGTTTTGAGTCTGCTCACCTGTTCTTCTCAGACAAACTTTGCTGTGGATGTAAACATGTCCTTCTCCTCTATATTGCATCTTGCAAAGCTCACTTATATCCTGCTTTGTCTGCAATTAGGACCGAAACCTGTCATGGTTTATACCCAAATATTCACAGGAATTGTCTATTGAATGAGAAGCTTTAGGTTGATAAGGTCTTACAAAGCACGTTTCCAAGACACAAACTACCCCAGTTTAAGCATGGATAAAAAAAAGGAAAAGGTACAGTATTATTAAAAACAACAACAATAACAATGCCCATAGCAAAATAGCCCAGAGAAAAAAAATCCTATTGCAATGAAACTAATCAGATAAAAAGTGCAAATATTGTTTCTGTCTTCTGTTTTTCTTCATAAGGCAAGTAATATCTTTATTCTTGCAATCAGAACAATCACATTTCCCATTCTGGAGACTGAGTACTATTAGCTAATTCATCTCCTAAAATTCAAAGTCATGATAGTTTGAAAAGTTCATCCAGATGAAAGCCAGTTGATCTGTAAACAAACTTAACTCTTTTGAAAGTCAGGCCGCATAAAAGGGAAAGATAAAAATTTTTTTTCTAACCAGTGACTTAGAATCGTAGAATAACCAGGTTGGAAGAGACCCACCGGATCATCGAGTCCAACCATTCCTATCAAACACTAAACCATGCCCCTTAGCACCTCATCCACCCATGCCTTAAACACCTCCAGGGAAGGTGAATCAACCACCTCCCTGGGCAGCCGAATCAACCACCTCCCTGGGCAGCCTGTTCCAGTGCCCAATGACCTTTTCTGTGAAAAATTTTTTCCTGATGTCTAGCCTAAATCTCCCCTGGTGGAGCTTGAGGCCATTTCCTCTCGTCCTGTCCCCTGTCACTTGGGAGAAGAGGCCAGCACCCTCCTCTCTACAACCTCCCTTCAGGTAGTTGTAGAGAGCAATGAGGTCTCCCCTCAGCCTCCTCTTCTCCAGGCTAAACAACCCCAGCTCTCTCAGCCATTCCTCATAAGACCTGCTCTCCAGCCCCTTCACCAGCTTTGTTGCTCTTCTCTGGACTCGCTCCAGAGCCTCAACATCCTTCTTGTGGTGAGGGGCCCAGAACTGAACACAGGATTCAAGGAGCGGTCTCACCAGTGCCAACTACAGAGGGAGAATAACCTCCCTGGTCACGCCATTTCTGATACAAGCCAAGATGCCATTGGCCTTCTTGGCCACCTGGGCACACTGCTGGCTCATGTTCAGTTGGCTGTCAACCAACACCCCTAGGTACCTCTCCTCCAGGCAGCTTTCTAGACAGACATCTCCTAGTCTGTAGCACTGCATAGGGTTGTTGTGTCCCAAGTGCAGGACCCGGCATTTGGCCTTGTTAAACCTCATGCCATTGGACTCAGCCCAGTGGTCCAGCCTGTTCAGATCCCTTTGCAGAGCCTCCCGACCCTCCAGCAGATCAACACTTCCACCCATCTTAGTGTCATCTGCAAACCTGCTGAGAGTGCACTCGATGCCTTCATCCAGGTCATTGATAAAGACATTGAACAGGGCTGGACCCAGCACTGAGCCCTGGGGAACCCCACTTGTCACTGGCCTCCAGCTGGATTTCACACCATTTCCCACCACTCTCTGGGCCCGGCCATCCAACCAGTTTCCCACCCAGGAGAGTGTGCGCCTGTCCAGGCCAGAGGCTGACAGTTTCTCAAGCAGAATGCTGTGAGAAACTGTGTCAAAGGCTTTACTGAAGTCCAGGCAGACCACATCCACAGCCTTTCTCTCATCCAGCAGCCGAGTCACTTTGTCATAGAAGGCGATCAGGTTAGTTTGGCAAGACCTGCCTTTTGTGAACCCGTGTTGACTGGGCCTGATCACCCGGTTCTCTTGCATGTGCTTCATGATAGCACTCAAGATCACCTGCTCCATGACTTTCCCTGGCACTGAGGTCAGACTGACAGGCCTGTAGTTTCCTGGGTCCTCCCTGCGACCCTTCTTGTAGATGGGCACAACATCAGCCAGCCTCCAGTCCAGTGGCACTTCCCCAGTCTTCCAGGACTGTTGGAAGATGATGGAAAGGGGTTTGGCCAGCACATCCACCAGCTCCTTCAATACCTTTGGATGAATCCCATCCCAAAGGAAAAGCTTTAATATGCTACTGAGAACTCATGAAGCATCAGCTCTTTTCCAAGTTTGAGACTTTAGGAGAAATTGTTTAATACTACATAACATATCTGTATCTCCCAACAGTAAAGGTATCTCTGTTCATGAGCACAAAACCTATCCAGAAGAACTGAAGCAATTTTGCCTTCATCACAGCAGCCTGTCTCCACAGCTGAGTAGAGTGTCGTGATTACTGGAAACCTCCTCTCTCCCATGAGCGACAAACTTGAAGTGCAGAAAGCTGTGAGAATACATGCAGGAAATAAACTGTATACAGCTGTACATATTCAAGTCTTTCAGTGGCAGGAGATGAGCAAAGCATTACAAGTTGTTTGCAAAAATCCCAATCTGAGCATGTCTTTTTTTTTTTTTTTAATTCTCAGCTACCACACAGCTGCCATCACCACCCCTTGCCAAGCTTTTCTAACCAAGCCTAGTGTCATAGAACATTTGTGCAAGGACTATGCTACTTACACATAGAGATGGAGACTAATTGCACATCTTGAGCTACACCATTTCCTTAAAGAAAAATAAAGCTCTGCAACATAGATTTGAGAATATGACTAGGAGCATATTTTAATGTATTTTTTCCGTTCAAGCTAAGTTTCTACATCAAGAAATATTGAAACTTGTGCTTGTGTGATATTGTGTATACAAGGGCACATAAATGCTTACCCTCCAGTCTAAAACAATCTATTGCAAAAATAAAAGTCAATATCTTATCCCTTGTAGTCACTCAACTTCTTAGAAAACCATAAGATTTTGTGCCAATATATTTTGTTGTAAAGCTCTAACAACATACATTCAATCTCTGATGTTCCCTAACTGTTGTGAAACTTTGGTTCCTTCTTTCATGTTTGTGTTATTATACAATCATTTATTCAAAGTTTCAACCTCTTCAATAAACACTATTCTAAGAACTTCTGTTAAACAAAGATTTTCCGTATGCAAGTGCTTTTGTAAATTAATCCATACCGACTTTCTTCTATAAGTAGTTGAAAAGTATGTTTTCATCACCAGTTTTACATCATTTGAAATCTAATAAGTTATTGAATTCAGGCTAAACAAAGGTCGTACAATGACTCATTGCTTTTGATCTGGGAAATGTTGCTTTTTGACATCTTCTGGAATTGTTAACAGCTTTTTGACGTAAGTGACATGGTATGAAGAATTGATGGCCATGTTTTTAGTGTTTTAGGATTCATTTGTCACTAGTTCACAGACTTTCAATTAATACATTACCCAATGTTTCTGGTATTCAGTTCAGAGTTCCACAAAACAATACCGCATTGCTTTATTTCATTGCATCTTTTATGTACTGTATACTTGCCAGATTATCACAGTGCCATATTAATTTGCAGCATTTTTAAAGCTTTAAGCCTAATATGATTTGCTGCAGAAGAACAACTTTTAAATGACAGAGAGGTAGAAGCAAGCTGTCCCTTCTGTCAGTATACAAGCTACTTAAGGAAGGAAAGAACTCTCTTTAAAATATATTTAATCCTGATTACGATAGGCATTATCTTTTAGAAAGTTATCAGCTCAGGCAACAAAGGAAGTATGGAGAAACTAGTGTGTTACTACTTTACGTGGGAAAAAAATTCCTTGGTTAAAATCATGAATGTTCATGGATTTTGAGCCTGCTTAACAAATGGAAAAAGCAAGTTTATTACTTCTACTGCATGGAGAAAATTCTCTAGTATTGTATGGTCATAGTCACTATCTGAACCTTCAGGCTTCATCTTCTTTCTTCATGACTATACTTCTCAAAATCTTACCTCCCCATATTTCATATTTCCAAATATACTTGGCCAGCTTCTGCTTAAATCTTCATCTACTGTTATCCCCTTGTTATTCTCCCCTGACTGGTGCCCAAGCATTACCTTTTACCATCCATTCTTATCCTTCCTCTTTCCTGACCAATTATGATTTTTTTTTCCTCTCTTTATATTTTCTCCTCACACACCTGAGTCCTGCTCATTTGAGTCACCCTGCACTCTTTCTCTGTCTGTGACTCATGTTGACCCTTTGACATGTCCTGGGAATCAAGAGACTTCGGGGAAGTTGAAAAAAAATCTAGGTTTTTCTGCACTTTTAAAGAAATTTGCTATATTCTGTAACTGATGTGATTTTAGAAAATGAACGCATTAACACTTAAATACAATATATGCATACATATATAGGCCACAACAATTTTTAAACTAAGCAGAAAGAAAATGCTATTGACCTACATAAGTTTTAGACTTTTAAGAAACTTATTGGTTGGCAATATTACTTTAAAAAATTTAGAGGTTGGGTTGTGAGAAAATTAAGATTTCATTGCACTCGCAGGTAGTAACATCAGCAGAAATATAATTGAATGTAAGAGGAGCACTACTTCAGGGAAAATTTTTTCTTTATAATCTAATCACTAACATAAAGCGGCATTATTACAAATACAAGTAGATGTACTTAATTTGTCACTTGGATTCCAGACAGACTAGATCTAATCTTTATCTTGAGGGGTTTTCACCTTCCCTGGATGCAAATATTAATTTAAATTTCTACTGTAATCAACTCTAGCTAAGAAGATGAAAAATTCATTGACATTATCATCTTCTGTCCATTGCTATTTCCATTCTTCTTCCGTTCATATCTCCTCATCACCTCACATGCACTCAAAGCCCTAATTTATAATGCCTTATCTTATAAAGCTTTTACAAAAGAAAAAATCATGTTCATATAGATGTCAAATATATATAGATATTGACCCAAAACAACCAGGAAGGTTCTCACTTACTCTTGACATGCTTACATTGATGCACATCTCACTGATTTTGTCAACAGCATGTTGACATAAGATTTAGGAAAACAGATGACCTGAATGCAAATAAAATCTTTGGAAACTCTCCCTTCCAACTTCTCAAAAGACTCTACTTATCACATGCAACTGAAATCACCACCACCCACAAATTTTGACCAAAATGGGATAAAATTTGACAAAACCATCAAATAGTATGCATAGCACAAGGATAATCCCCTTTCCAAAAAAAACCCTCATGTGGTTAATCTAAGCCAGTTGCTTTTTCCTCAGATAATTTTTTTTCTCTGATCTGAAGTTCCATGGCTGTTTCAGCTAAAATTTTATTAAATATATTTAATAGATAATAAATATACACACATGCAGGAGAACAACATAGTGACAACAACACAACAACATTAAGAAAAAAAAATAGGTTCTTTTCAGTGGCATCCAGTGACAGGACCAGAGGCAATGGGCACAAACTGAAGCACAGGAGACACCATCTGAACATCAGGAAACATTTTTTTCTTACTGTGAGAAAGACAAAGCACTGACACAGTCTGGGCAGAGAGGGTTTGGAGTCTCCATCCCTGGACATATTCAAAAGCCATCTGGGCAATGGGCAGCCTTATCTAGGTGACCCTGCATGAGCAGGAGGGCTGTACTAGATCATTTCCAGAGTTCCTTTCCAACTTTA
The DNA here is from genome assembly GCF_032191515.1 of Phaenicophaeus curvirostris. Lineage (NCBI taxonomy): Eukaryota > Metazoa > Chordata > Aves > Cuculiformes > Cuculidae > Phaenicophaeus > Phaenicophaeus curvirostris. The sequence goes on along the minus strand of NC_091395.1, from coordinate 47,244,059 downwards.
TCCGTTACGGGATTGGAACTCTCCACAATGCTGTCAAAAAAATTTCTGACTCATTTTGGTGGTAAAAATCCAAAAATATATTTTCATTATAATTTTAGTTATAAATGAAAGACTTTTCACCAAGACACCATCCAAAAGCATTTTGCAACACTAAGAACACATAAATGCTTATGCTTATGCATGTACTCTTGAATTAAGTACAGAGATTAGAGATCAGTTTCGTAGGTTACTAATCCTTACAGGTTTTGTTTCTTAATGCTTGTGAAAGAATTCTAAGACCTACTTACACAAGAAAATTAACACTAGAAGATATAGAAAAGAGAGAATAGGTAAAAGATAACCAACTTTGGTTGTCTAGCTTTTCTAAAACATAATTCTTATGGGAATAATTCAGAGTTCTAAAGATAAAAATCACACTAAAATTAAATATAGTTAAGTTAGATAAACAACTATGTCTAGTAGAAACACAGAGAAAGAAAATAGAATAGCCTTCTATCTCCCTCTGCTGGACTAGATATGTTGTTGTATTTTCATTCATCAGATTCTTGAACAGATTAGGAAATTTCTTTCCCCTGAAAGAATAGCTGAAAAAAAAAAAACAACTTTAAATGGCAGTGTAAATCTTGGCAACTTTTTTTCTGAAAGAAATCTTAAAACTGAAGTAAAGTCAAAAAACTAAAAACCAATTTCATAGAACTGTTCAAAGCTTACAGTGAAATTCTCTTATGAACTGTTCTGCAAATAGGGAATACAAGTCACTAACTGCTATTTGTATTATTCTGCCTGTTTATTATTCTCTGTTTGTATTACTCTGCCTGTTTATTATTCTCTGTTTGTATTATTCTGTCTCTCTTTTTGTCCCTTGCATCTGCTAGGTAAGCTGGATCAGAGATAAAAACAGAAACATTTAGTAGAAGATGCAAGTAACCACATCTTAAGGAGCAAAATCAGAGGTCTGTTACATAACTGACAATTTAAAATATATATTTCTGAATGCTAAAAGTCTTCCCATAAGACAAAAATAACAACAAGAAAAGATCCATTATCTTAAATTGTAAACTCATCCTCATCAGTCACCTAGATCACAGCCTTTTCTTCTCCTTCCTCTCTCAGGAATGAAATAATCATTTTCCCTTGTGCTTGTGTATTTTACAACGCAAACCAAATCTGACTGCAGCTTCTTTGATGACATTTTCCCTAGGTAAAATCTTTGTCCCTGAACTACAGTATTTCTTTCTATAACCTTCAGTTACCATATGTTGTGATCTAAATAATTATTCATAGTGAAACATCTTACAGAAAAACAGAAGATGGAGATACAAATTACCATCTCGGGAGATAAAAATAGTAAAGGAGGTGTCCTAAGATGCTTCATCAACTTCAGCTCTACTCTTAAATACAGATCCACTTCTTTGGGGGTACTTTAAGACCACAGGATGATTAGCACAGATAGAGAGATAGTAAGGACAAAAGAGTCTGGTCTTTAGAAATTACTTGAATTGATAGAGGGTTTAGCTTTGGAATAAATGTCAAGGAAGCTTTAAGTTTCAATAATGGAGAACTTGTTTCCATTGAGCCTCTAACAGTTAATCGAGGAAATGACACACAGCAGCAGCTGAAAAAAACAGACTTTAGAAAATGCATTCTTCCTAAGTATGTCATGGTGTCTTGCAAGTTCTTTTCTCCTTTGATTTGCTTTACTGAGTTTTATTTAATAAATGAAGAAGAAAGGAAGCTGGTTCAAAATAAAGATATGATTTCGCCAATATAACAGTCAGAGAAAAGACTGATGTTCCAGTCAGCAGGGAAACAGATGACTCATTAATTACCAGCATACACAAGACAATGAAGATGCCCAGTTAGCCAATCATACTTGAGTAGTGATATTTGCAAAAACAGTATTGGAAAAATTCTTATGGTTACCAAATAAAAGTAAAAATTAACTCAAGAAATTTGAAAGTTATTCTGGTCCATCCACTAACACACACAGGCATTTTAGTTATACTCATCAGAAAGGGAAGAAAAAAGGAAAGTGAGAGCAAGAAGTAAATTTTGAGATCTTACTCTCCACTTCTTCACAGCTTCTCACCATCAGGGCAACAAAGCTGGGGAAGGGGCTGGAGAACAAGTCTTATGAGGAACAGCTGAGAGAATTGTGGCTGTTTAGCCCAGAGAAAATGAATCTGACAGGAGACTTTATCCCTCTCTACAATCACCTACAACCAAGGTTGTAGCGAGGTGGATGTTGGTCTCTTCTCCCAAGTAACAAGCGATTAGATTAGAGGAAATGTTGCAACGGGGGAGGTTCAGATTAGATGCTAGGAAAAATTTCTTCACTGTAAGGGTTATCAGGCACTGGAATGACTGCCTCAGGAAGCTGTTCAGTCACCATCCCTGGAGGTATTTAAAAGACAGATAGATTAAGTGCTCAGAGATACAGTTCAGTAGTGGACAAGTGCGGATGGACTTCATGATCTCAGAGGTCTTTTCCCACCAAACGATTCTATGACTCTATTATCATGGTTCCCTATATAAATTAAATATTTTGAAAACAGTTTAGCAATGGGAGCTGGTATTTAAAGTATATCAGTAATAAATATCCTAAAAAAATAAAATTCTTGTACCCCAGTTTTGAAGGCTGTAAATGTGTGGATATAATCACATTAGGGAAATCACCTCCTGCCCATGGCAGGGGGTTGGAACTAGACAATCTTTAAGGTCCCTTCCAACCCAAACTATTCTATGATTCTAGGATTCTAGGATTTCAACGTCTTGGTCAACATGCACGGATTGCCAAGATGGTTTAACATGTTCAGGGTGTTCCACAGAGAAAAAAAAGGTCAAAAAAGGACTACATCCTGATTAGTACCTGTAACACTTCAGAGAACTGAAAATATACAACATTAAAAGTTTACATTATTCTTAGAAGTCCTTTAATTATTCAAATATTGATTTATGGTGAGGGGGAAGAGGAAAAAGGAAAGATGTGAAATAAAGGAAGGGAGAGAACTGCTACTGGAGGACATAAATATGATACAGTATTGAGATTTCCCACTTTCACTTTTTAGAATTCTTCACTCCTATTCATCATTGTTTTATGCAGATAAGAACAAAACCTTCTCAAATTTTCCTGGGGGAAAATAATAGAGCATGTGTGTGCATTTATATAGACACAAATACATGGAGAAAAAAGGGAACGTGTCTAGCTTTTTTCACTAGATCTCATTACTGCTAATAACCTATGAATTTAAAACAGCTAAACTCCAGTTATGCTCTATTATTCATGAGAATTTGGTAAAAAACACTGCACTTCTACCAAAGCATTTACAACACGTGATGTCCCCTACATGCTCAACAGAAGTGAATGAGGATGGCAGAAAAAGAGAATACTGTTGTACTTTTGGGTAAGCATTTTCCAATACTACTAAATCATCAATGTTTTTCCAAACAGATCTAGTTAAATAAGATCCAATAAGATTTTTCATCATGTTACTGTGACTGAATTCCTTTCTGTGTCTGTGGACATATATCCATTTCTAACAAGATTTTACACAGAATACAAAGCTGATTTCTGAAGTGACAATGTGCAAATGTGCTGTATAGGATTCAAATCTAATGAACTCAAGTGAACCACAGGTATGATTTTCAGAAACACTATAGCAATGGACACTAACTCAATTATACTTTGACAGCAACTAGGTAACTCTTCCATACTTCTGAAAAATCTGAGAAAATACTGAGAAGAAAATGTTCTCTTTCCTTCTCCAAGGTCATATGTCCTACAAATATTTAAAATTAACTGTATTGCCTTTTAATCAACACATCCTTTCCAACTGAATTTCTCTAAAAGAAAAAAAAAAAAGGTTTGAGCCTCCTATTTTATGTCCTCCACTATTTCCCATCAAAACTTTTATCTGTTAGAGGTTGCAAGTAGTATCCCCTGAATAAATTATAATTACTAGCATACAAAGGCATATCTCTAAAATAAAGTCAATAGGAAAAGGGTTCAGACAAGGCTAGCGTGGTTGCTATTGTGGCAGTTCATTATTTATTAAATTTCTGTAAGCTATTTCAGTTTGAAGACAGATATTGTAATTAATTTGTTCAACATGAGACTGAGTTCATGATACGGGTCATAGTTTTACTAAAAAAAGAGAAAACCAGAATGATGCTTGGAAAGATTTGCTTTTTTCGAAGGGAAGCCATTTTAATAAAAAAGAAAGTATAACTCCAGTGTAACTCATTGTTGATGAATTTCTTGACTTTTCTTATAAATAAAAATGGATAATTCCAAACTGGGCATCTCTTTCAAAATCTGAAATAAAACAGAAGTGGCCCACTTTTCTAAAGTGACCTATTCTGTCAGCTTGCAGTCTCATTTCAAGGTGAAGTCAGACATCTGTCACAAATAAACAATGTATAAAAAGGACCTGAATCATGACATATACATAACAACGCCCAGGAACTAATGGCACATTGCCCTTTTTTTCACCGGCAGAGCCATTCATGAACAGATACGGCATTCCTGTAGCTCAGAAATATTTAAGTATATAAATTGTCCAGAAAATATCTTGTAAGGTTAAACATGTGCACACTACTACGTAATTATGAAGTACAGCCTGGCAGACGTGGATGTTGTCTAAAAGGAAATAATGTCTAATAGGAAATTTTCCAAGTATTTTGAGAATTTTCTGTCATCTGCCTCTGCAAATTCCAGGTCAAATAGGAAGAGAGGAAACAGCACGTGTTTAAATAAGTAAGAGAAACATATGACAGCAAACAAGGAAAAGATCCATTATGCATATGAAATTTGGCCAGCTACCAGGCTACAATATTCTTAAGTATTCTCATAATTATGGTCCATTGACATGATGCCCATGTTGGTTTAATTCATGCACAAGCATACATTAACTTCTCTAGCTCCACAGCTTCCCTAAAAAACACAACATCGAATTCCTATCTGGACAACATGTTCACACTACATTAAGACAGCAGACCTTTACCTTCCTGACAGTCTACCAAAGTAACTACTGACATTTATTCCAGGAAAGCTTCATCCAGAAACCACTATGAGATGGAAAGTTATTTTGCACAAGTTTTTTGTTTTGAGGGGTTTTTATTTGTTTGTTGTTTCATTTCTTTGTGAAACAACTGGGATTAATAAGAAAGAATTGAGAATATGGAGTTAACCATTACAAAGTTAATTGCATCAAAGCACCATTATAGATTTCTGGTCTACTTTTACTTTCCAGATTTTCCTAACAGAATCCTAGAATTGTGCAAGGAAATTGCACAATTGTCCTAGGAAGTGCCTCATCCCTACATCCCTACCTTACAGTGTTCCTAGACACTGAGAAGTAAAAAAAAAATCACCTCTTTCATAATCAACTGCAATCTGCTAACAGTGGAGAGATATTTGTCCATGAAAGACTCATTCCTAATTCTTCTTTTCCCCTGCTGGACATGGTTAGGAAAAAAAACTTCTGGCAGCAGCTAAAGCCTGACATTTACAGACAGATCTGCTCTGCCCTTGAAAGATCTACATACCTAAGAATATTGCTGTCCAGGCCTCATAAACTCTTTTGTTTCCTGATATGATTTATTTCTATGTTATAAAGTACAAATGGCTGCCAGTAAGACAGAACTGGAAGCAAAAAAACATCTCAAAACCTGTGAGAACAGTCCTGCAGATGCAAGACAGGGTGTTATGGAACCATTTTTGGTAATCAGTGCAGCTACAGAAAACAAAGAAAGCTCCCAAAGTTGTATACTGCATGGTGGGTCTGAACAGAACCATCTCAATGGAGAGGTTTCATTAGGTGCAAAAATCTGGAGCACAAAGATTGGTGAAAAAAAGAAAAAAACAAAGGAACAGGTGAAGACAATTTGAGCACAGACAAAGAAAGGACAGAGGTACAAACCTCCCTGCACAAAAAATTCGCTTGGCTGGATGGTTTGGGTGATTTCTGAGCAGAGTCACTAAGGGAGTCCAAGGAACAGGACCCCCATAGTTTTTGAATAATAAAAGCAAGACTTAGTCAAACATACAAAGTTCATTCCACAGACTGTTCATTTTACGCTTAACTTGTACTAAGTTGTAAGACCACTTCCAGCTGTAGAGGACAAGTGGAAATAAACATTTTTGTGGAGTATTGAAGTCTTCAAAGGATCTCAATTAAAACTACAGTTGACTTGGGTCATATATAAATATTATACCTGCATAGAAAAGGATACTGTGTGCTTCAAACATTTTGTAGTATGCTGGTGATCAGAAACCAGGAATTTAAGGCTCATTCAAGTTTTTAGAATTTGGAATTCTAAATCAGGAAGAAAATCTAAGAACCTGGAACATATTAATAGAGCCGGATTTGCAGAACCCTTCAGTCTGGAAACAGGAAATATTCTGCTGCCAGAACATTCACGTTTCTCAATTAAAAATTCCTCCCTAGACAGCTGGAGACACCTCTTATAGAATTTTTGTTTGTTTGTTTCAATGGTTTGAAGAATGATCATGTCCTGAAAGTGCAAGGACTTTACTCTATATTATCTGACACATGAAAGCCAGAAAGTCAAACACTATGATGTCTGCAATTAAGTCATTTAAGTACTTTTTTGTGTCTAATATCCACAGTGATTTACAAAGGCCACACAGAAAGTATACAGAGATAGAAACAGGACCCAGCTTGTCTTTGGTTTAAACCAAGCAGAAGCAGTGCTCTTTCCCACACAATAAATAACTAACTTATGAAACACATGTCCACAGGACAGGAAATGTGAAAAATGCAAGAAATCTGGAGGATCCACAGCTTCATGAGTATAGGTATGTAGGATTTTATTATACACCATAGTTTGCCTTCCACCATCAACTCAAGAAATTCCTAGTTCACTAACTGCCAGAAAGAGCATTGAGATGAGATACTAACAGTAAGATCATTCAATAAATATCATTTTCATAATTTCCCTAAGCATCTATTACTTGTCACTGCCCTACACAAACATACATGAAAACACTATTTGTGCTGTATGGTTATGAGCTTCACAGTCAAGAGGATAGTGATTACATGGTGACAAGGGAAATCAAAGTCAGACAAACCTTATAATCATGACCATAATACTACACAAATGTAATCATCTACATGAAAGCTTTGCAAGTGTCAGCACTGTACAAAGTTAAAAAAAAAAAAACCTGTTTCTCTTAAATGTAAACAATTCTGTCTTTCTATGGCCTGTTGTAATACTCCTCATCTCAGTGATGGTAACAACACAGGAGCCAGTATAAGGAATAAGAATCCTCATGCCAGTGTGCAAGACTGCAAGGGTCCCTTTCCTATGAATCCCTTGAAATCTGGGCTCCTTGCAGCAGAACTGTGAGAAGCATAGCTGGTGACTCCTTGAAGAATCTGATGTCAATATATTGTTTGGCCAGTGAACAGACCCACCAAACATTTGTCACTGTCACAGACTGTATTTTGCGTTAAAGGAAGAAAGCAAAGCGATAAACTATGAAGTTTGCCTTGAATGTACCAGCTGAATACAGGCAGTAGAAGCTAATTGTATGAAGCAGAGGAGAAGATAAAGCCTTGGCTGCACAACAGAGATTAAAAGAGGGTAATACAGTAAATAATAAAAAGAGGGGGTTACTGGTTCCCAGTGCATAATTTACTTGAACTTTCAGATTAAATCCTTGCTAAAACTGCTGACAAGCTAAAAAAAAACAGATTTTCCTTTCATATTCTTACCAAATCCAGAGAATTTAAATAAAGCATATTTTCCCTATATGTTCATTTTTCTAATATACTCAGAATTATTTGATATGTGACAATACATTGTGCTGTATTTTTCACCCCTAAAGTGAAAGAGAAAAAAGATGTTTCCTTTAAAATTATAATGACTTCCAGAAAAATAATTAATTGTTTCTAGCACATCATGTTTTCCTGTTAATAGAATGGAGGCATTAAGCTTTACTGTTAAAAGAGGACAAAGTTATTAGGATCAAAATATTTGCTAAAAACATGCTTTTTGTCTTCAAAACATTTCACAGTTTTAATAAAGCGAACTTTTCTTTGAAAAGCGAGTTTTGCCTTTATTAAACTAATCCTGCATGTTCAACGTAAAATGTTATATTAACAAGCAGATAAGTTATGACAGCCTCCCAAAGAAAGAAAGACCTATTTTTCCTGAGAAATTTAAGAAAGTATAGGTGATTATTTTATGGGTAAATCTTTCAGTAACAAGTGTTTTCAGGTTTTATTTTTCTTTATAAAACACAATGTTATTTAGGGAGAAATCTGAAACAGAGAACTCATTTGTTTTGCAAAGTAAAAGTCCTCTTGGAGAGAAAGGAGTGAGATTTTTAAAATATTAATCTTTGTATTAATATGTATTTCTACATGGTTCAGAAATTAGATTTGAACGTCATCATTCTTGTTGCTATGACAATCTACTGACAGATGTTACAGGGGAAGAAAAGCCTAACTGAACACAAATAAAATCCTTTCTTCTTGCAAGTATTTCTTTAAAAACTTGCAGATATCTGAGTACAAATATCAACTTATGCCTAGCACTACTTATGTTTGAAAGTGTAATTTAAAGACATGAATAAAATATTTGCCTTCAAAAAGGTAAAATAACCTGTTCAGTTAAGCACTACTATGAAATATTAGTTGTATAATTAGGACTATTTCATACTTTTCTAGAGGACACAAGAAAAGTCTGGTGTGCTGGGAAACAGTGGAGCTGGGGCTTCTTTGATATAAACAGTTGTGCTAGAGTTGCTCCTTCCACCAGCATAAAACAGAGATGTTGGCCCCAACACAAAAGGAACTTACAGACGAAATCTGAGTCAATCAGGTTAATTGCATTCTTCATACCTTCACATATCAAGCTAGTTTTACTTCTCTTATTCTCATCACTTACTGTCCAGAACTGTCTCCCAGCACAGCTATGTGGTGCTAAGTCACTGATGCCCACCCATGAAGTGAGTGTATGATCTGCACAGTGCTGAAAAGAATAATTACTAAAGTGCTGAGTTTTCATGGAAGGCACTCTACAGTTCTGCATTTATTGCTCAATTGATCTTTATATTTGATTGCACATAGTGGCACTAATAATCAGAAAAACTTAGTGTCATGGGTGAAACCACACAGAGATGTCTGCTTTTCTCAATTAATTCAAATATTTTCATTGTACATATAGGGATGACATTTAATACTGTTCTTGGGTCACCATGATCAGCAGGCTTCAGATTATGACCTTATCCTTGGAAGAGCATGATCCAGTTACAAAATTACAGAAAGTATTTGTCAGTAAATATTGCTTAAATAATACTAGCATAAAAAAGTCCTTTGTTTAGGTGAGAACGAAAAAAAGCAAGTCTCAAAAATCAACTAGGTTTTATCTTTAATACCTCTGGAACAGAATAAAAACCTCACGTTTGTTTTCTCTCACTACAATATTCTCACTGAATATGAAAGCAATATCTGCTTCCACTACTCCATAACCTGGCCTGATGTGATCAACATAATTTAATCTGGGTTTTGTTTGCGTAAGTCACTGTAAACTTTATGCAAGAGGAAATCCTATTTTATTCTTCTTGGTATATTTTATACTGTGAGCATATAAAAAATATTATAAAGCATTAGGAGTTTTAAAAAATAACATTACCTGCACATTTATTTTTGTCTATAAAAAATTCATAATCAGAAGCAGATTTCCATGGTTTTGTTTTGCTGCAAAAATTTTCCCAATACCTGTTTTTCAACACAGACTAAGAATACAAATGACACGTCTGAATATTGAGTATAAAGAATAAAGTAACATTTATAAATCCTACAAAAATTTTCTTATGTCTAAAAATAAGGAACGATATTAACAGGGTCAATCATTCATGCTCTAAAGAAAGCCAGTATTTGCTATTAGCACTATCATTTCACAAAGTTACCCTAGTTTACTAGGGAAAGCACTCTAACAACAGTGTTTCAAGAATACACAACTACAGTTTTCATCTGCAAAAAAAAGCAAACTAGAAAGATAAACACAACTAGAGTGATGGTAATAAGTAGGAATATTTCCAGCATGATGTAGTGGTGTTTGGTTCTTTTTTGTTCCAGCAGAACAGGGTAAAGAGTAAAAGTATATTCACAACTTCTCACTACACTCAAAACATGATTAGTTAGGTTCATGTTTTCGAACATCTCAAAGCTTATAGCTTGTCAAACTGAAATCAGTTCCCACATTAGAAAGATTGTTACACGTACTACCAAGATTTTCCTAAATATCTGTTAATGGGAAATCATGAGCATAAGGAACAAGAATGAAGAAATCCTCCTGAAAAGATGTGGACAAAGATATAACAGCATACCTGAAAGAGGTAGCATGCCTATCAGTGGCAAGAAAAGGTAAAGTGGCTCAATTCTGGTATCAAGAACAGAGAGATCCTGCAGCCACCCACAAAATAAAGAATTCCAGTAAAAGATGGTAAGTAAAAGCTTCCAACCTTCATTATGGATCATTGGCCAGTGAAAGGAAATTAAGAGGGTCAAAAAATTACTGAGTTTGTAATACTTTGGAAGAAAAAGGTTTTCTGGCACCAACTGAAGGACTTATAAGCTTTAGGAAATAAAAAATTTATTTGTATTCACTTTGAATGATGTCCATAGTATATGGTTTTACAATTGTTTCTGTCTTCTTCCAAATAAAAACAAACACTGAAATATTAATAAATAAGAAAAACCGGTAGATCTTTTGAATAAATGGAGAAAAGAGAAAAGAGAAAAGAGAAAAGAGAAAAAAAAATATCCCAAACAAATTAGACTAGGCCATTAAAATAGAGTGTGTAACATTCCAATCAAAACCTGCAGCTCTCCTTGTAAGAGGTTTTCTTTTTTTTTTTAAGATGCTGACAGTAATATGTCTCACAATAGGAATCTTTAGTTCAAATGAATTATTTTTATACATTACGAAGATATACCAAGCTGTCTGTCTTGACAGGTTTTGATCCCTACTGAATCAAGCAAGTCCCGCTATTAAATGCAAAGGTTTTCAAATGCTCTTGTAAATTAGAGATATACTTCAAAGCTTCCAACAGTAAGAAGTAACTTCTTTCTGCAGAAATAACACATTTGCTCTGTGAAAGACAGCTTTGCTTTAATTATCAAGACGTTATTTGTGTAACTATTTTCTCATCTTCCTGTCAGATAACAGGAAATAAAACAACATTGTTCTTTTCCTATTCAAAGAAATGTGTTAATCATTATAAAGCATTTTCTAGCCATGTTAATATGAATAATGTCAAGAGTGCTAAAAGCCAAAAATAAATAAATAAATGAGACATAATGCTTCTTCAGTTACTGTATTGATATCTCTGTGGAATTGTGGCACTGTGATTTATGTAACTACAAAATAACACCAGCATGGTTAAATATCCCTGAATAGAAGTCTTGCAAGTAGGTGAGTGAGTAATGTATGATAGTTTTCCGATTCACTATCATTCACTTTTATTTAAAGGATATTCACTTGTTGCAGGCATAAATGAGGTGTTAGCAAAGATAGTTTCCAGTCACAGCTCCAAGAAATAATGATTTTCAATTCTTTATTTAATTTATCTGTAAGAGGTTCTTCAGTATTGAGAAGAAAGTTGATCTTATTGGGAAGTCAATAGGTATCCACTGAGGGAAGAAGGCTTAAGTCTTGAAGGAGGACTTTGAGTAGAGGAGCCAGTAAGACAAGTCTTGTGCCTCTAAGGTATCAGAGTTTATGGGGTAATTCTTCACTTCTGTTTTTGACACATAACTAGACAAAGATCCTCTTTATATCCATCCCAGGGAAGTAAAAAATACACTCCCCTTATTTTTCAAAGGTGGTGCATTGTTTTATTTGCTAAGTTTTCAGGTCAAGAGACGTGCATGTGATCCACAGAGAGAACATTGTTCACCCAAGTTATTTAGCTGATACATTTACAGACATTTGCTAAGCATAATATCCATGATTATCATCATCATAAATTCAGTTATCTACAAATACAAATGTTCTCTTTTAAAGCTATGCTTATTAATATTATGAATTGCTGTTTGAAAGGTCTTTAATTGCTTGACTGCTGCCAATGGTTACAAGAGAGCACTTGACTGGTCTTTCACCTTTCACAACTAATGTTGTCATCTTGTACATCAGAAACCTTACATAAATCTTGTGTTATTACTACTGGAGACAGTAATATTTCAAAACACTGTCTTTTTTGCAAGGGTCTCAAAGCAAGCTTTTTAGGTCTTTCTCAGTTTATATCACCTAGACTTTTGTAGGAGGTAAAAGCTATCAATTCAAATATTTAAGCAAGTTTTGCCTTTCTTTTTTCTACTATTCATTCCTGACATATTAAAAGACAAATGTACAACTCCTTTCAGCAAACTAACAAGTGATTCATTAGGCAACATTCCGTTACTCCAAATTTTAAAACTGATTTCTTCACATACATGATTTCCTATTTGCTTCCTGAAAATAAATTGGACCGTTAGAACAGAATATTCTCTGCATACCTGTTTGATACTTTTGAATTCCCATATTGTTCTTTGTCTTCTTTTGCTTTGGCAATGTTTAGAGTTCTCAAAAAGCCTAAAATTCATCAGTAGTTCTGCCATTTCTCTTAAAGATGTCTTTCAGATGATGAATCATCTCTGTCTTGTAAAAGATTCAACTCAAAACCGTCAAAGTACATGGTGGCACCTAAGTGCATTTACTTTAATTGTAAACAATCAATCTGTATATTTTGTGGTGATTCATCTGACCAATGTCTTACAAATCCCTGCATTCCTGTGAAAGACTAATTTGACATTAGGAACAATTACAGTTCTTTTTACTTGTATCTGTATATTTCTAGGGAAATCCATATTTATAAACACACAAACTATTACACAAAACAACAGATAATACATTTGAGACTACCTTTGACTGTTCAGTGGAAGTTAATCCCGTAGCAATCTGAAGAGTTATAAGTGTTATAATGAAAATGAATGCATAGTCTTCTAGAAGAGTTTTCTAAATTTATTGTCCAGCTCACAGGAGAGATCTGAATGTCTTCCTTTACCCCAAGCAAATATCCTGACCACTGGACTGTTAGAATTGGGAATGAAAAAGATCATCTTTATCTCCTCCAAGTTTTTGTTCTGAAGGGCATTAAGAGCATTCAAACCTTCTAGTCAATCATACCTGAAAAAGAAAAGTACAGAATATTTCCAAGATCAGAAAAAAATTATTCCTCTTTCCCTTTGATCTTTCAACCTAAACTGATGGTTTCTCAGTAACTGAATTGCCAGAGTTATCATCTGGTGTTAGTTTAGGCCATTTTAAATGGTATTACCATGCAGCAAGCAAGAACAAGCCTACCCATTCCATCTTGTTGCTTACAGAATTCGAAGTCTGAACTACATCTGACAAAACCATGAACATCAAGAGCAGAGTGTGGCAAAGGGGCAGGATGCAGTGGAGAAGCATACAAACTGAAGAAAATAGGTTATGTTTCAATATCCACGGAAAGGAAAGGAAAGGAAAGGAAAGGAAAGGAAAGGAAAGGAAAGGAAAGGAAAGGAAAGGAAAGGAAAGGAAAGGAAAGGAAAGGAAAGGAAAGGAAAGGAAAGGAAAGGAAAGGAAAGGAAAGGAAAGGAAAGGAAAGGAAAGGAAAGGAAAGGAAAGGAAAGGAAAGGAAAGGAAAGGAAAGGAAAGGAAAGGAAAGGAAAGGAAAGGAAAGGAAAGGAAAGGAAAGGAAAGGAAAGGAAAGGCTACATAAAGAATATTAAAAACAAAAAACAAACAGAAGAGTGGAAAGTTACATCAAGGTACTATGAGGAAAGGCTAAGCTTCACTGGCAGATTTATGGTTTATACAAAGTTAAGCGGATCCCCGATCCAGGTCAGAAAGCAGATGCACAAAAATCAGCTCAGTCTTTATCCAAAAAAACAGGAACCAGAGACTTAAGTCTTTGCTTTTTTGAACCTTACACAAACATAACCCTATTGTTTTCCATAAAATATTAAATTCCATCTCCATCAAATAGTTATAGCTAATGAAACTATTCAGTCCTCCAGCTGTAAGTAAACAAAAGTTAGAATAAATCATAAGTACTATACATTTCAGAAACAACTAAAAAAGGCACATATCAAATAAAGACTGCAACTGCTCTAGGGGAAAAAAATAACTGAAGGAAACATTTCTTTTTAATAAAGCCAAACATTAATTTGGGGATCTACTTTTAAGCTTTAAGCTCTGCAAAATGCTATGCCATATACAGACACCAATAAATAAGAAGGTGCATCAGATCCAAAACTGACATATTTTGTTGACAAAGACAACAGTAAACTGTTTTATCACTGAGAGCAACCAGCACTACATATGGTTTTAATGTGCTCTCATGCACTTGTGCTTTTTCATATTCAGACACTATATATCTGTCATTTGAAGTAGTCTATTCAATTCATCATTCAACTTCACATTCACAGTTTTAAAGATACTTCAAGCAAAGGATGTTCTCACAGTTGATCTATTTATTATTGCATCACCAGTACATTTTCTATGCATAATACATTACCAAGAGGGTAATACAAATAAGAAAAAAAAGATTGAATAACTTTCTCCAAGATCTTCATAAACCTAGCCAGTGGAATCATAAGCAGCTTTCACATACCTCAACGACAACCCTAAATTTGTCAAAGTCTTAACATCATTTCACATCTTGAAGCGACTTACTCCAAAAAGTGAGCAAGAAAAATATTTCCCTTAACTTTAATAAGCAACATCTACAGAGTAGTTGCAGAGCTCTGTTACTATCTTTAATTTTTTGTCCAGGTTTAATAGTTGCACTAGACCATTATTTTAGGTTACCCAACAAGTAACCTCTATATGCAAATATAACAGACTTTCATTACAGAATAAAAAAAAAGTTAATACAAATTTCCAGGTTATCTTCAAATTCTAGCTTACATTAAAAAAAAGCATGCATGCATGTGTATTCATACACGCACACACATAGACAAATCATATTGGGATCCCAGAAACTTGCCTATTGGATTCTCAAAGTTATTACTTCAGTTCATGTAGTCATTTGTGAAAGTGGTCCTGCAATAATTACATCCACTATGCAGCTGTCTAAAGACAAAAGCAAGTACTCAGGATCTTTCCTGTCTTTGGCAAGAAAGCTTAACACATACTACAAAATTATATCAAAAGGACAATTTAGAGCTGTGTGATAAAATAATTTTTCTTGACTGATCATCTGATCAAAGCTGTTTTAGCTGAAGTTTCAAGTTTTCAGAAATGTAGCAACAAATACTGTCCAAATCTAGCCTCAATCCTCTATTAAGTTAATTAGGCATGATAGAAGCTTGGCTTAACGATCCAGAAAAGTTGCAATTTTCAAGACTGGTTTTAACAAATTATTTCTGGATAACATTTTTTGTAATTTTAATTTTCCCATTTAAAGCTACAAAGAGAAGCAACAATGCTCAGTCAGAACAGATCGCAGATTGTGGATCAGAGGCAGGAATGGTAAATTCTGCAACTGAGTGCTAGACTGAGAAGGACAGGTAGACTTTGGAGTAAGAGTACCCCTGGCAGGGAGCAGGGGCAGTTGATTCCCGAATCCCAGAAGCAGCAGCTCTCGTGAGGGTGGCTGACTTAGTGGGAGCATTCCTAGAAGCATCCGCAGGAGATTTAAACCGCCTCTAGGGAACCCCAGCAATGAGGAGCATGGCAAACAGGAGTATTGTGTCCAGTTCTGGAACTGTCAGCATAAGAAGGAAATGGAACTGTTGGAACAGGTCCAGAGGAAGACTACAAAGATGATCCAGGGGGATAGAGTACCTTCCGTATGAGGACAGGCTGAGAGAGTTGACGTTGTTCAGCCTGGAGAAGAGAAGGCTCCAAGGAGACCTTGTAGCTACGTTCTAGTACCTGAAGAGGCCTACAAGAAAGCTGAGGAGAGACATTTTACAAAGGCTTGTGATAGGACTAGGGACAATGGCTATAAACTGGAGAGAGGCAGATTTAGACTAGACATAAGGAGGAACTCCTTTACTATGAGAGAGATGAGGCAATGGAACAGGTTGCCCAGGGACGTTGTGGATGCTCCATCCCTGGAAGTGTTCAAGGCCAGGTTGGATGGGGCCTTGGGCAGCCTGATCTGGTGGGAGGTGTCCCTGCCCATGGCAGGGGGTTGAAATTTGATGGTCTTTAATGTTCCTTCCAAACCAAACTATTCTATGCTTCTATGATTCTATTTGGATATTTAGTTTTCTATTTAAAAATAAAGGAGAGGATAGAAATAGTCTGTCTTATACATCATCTGTTCTCAGACTCTAGAAGGGAACTTTGCAAAATTTGGGAACAAGTCTAGGAACAAGCTTTTCACGTTGCTGTACAGACAACTTCTCTGAGAATTAATGCTAATTGATAGTTATTGGACAAAACCACAGAAAAATTCATGAGAGCAGTGTCTAAATCACATTTCCTTCTAGGCACCAGTCTGTAGTCAGACTTCCTGTCATAATGTTTTCTTCAAAAGAGCTAAACTTCTCCAGAGGATTGAGAGGGCGTTATCCCTTCCTTTGCATCTTCATGCCATGCTACAAAGCCTAGTAGTTAGGATACTCTCCAAGGACATGGAAATAGCATTTTTAAATCCCATAAAGCAGAACAAGAAGTCATCTTCTTCCAAAAAAAAAACCCCAGTGTTTCAACCACTTGACTGATACACAGCATGAGTAATTCACGCACACAAGCTTTTTCTCTTCAGAAGAGGGAATTAGTTATCTAAAGTCCAGGTTTTGAGGCCCAGTGGTCAAAGAAACCCAAACCTTGCTAACCTAAAATTGGCAGCTCAGCTGTTTCTGTCATGATGACGATGATGTACAAGTTATCCATTCCTAAATACTCTAGTCAGCCCTGAATGAATACAGATAATTTAAGTTCTCAGCTTACACAGATCTTCCAATAGGTATCCTTTAGATCTGTATGTTAGGACTTGACAGAAAAAAAGGAAAGGCTCCAGTGGTTGCAATTAAAGGGTCTTCCTTGCTGCATGGAATGAGAAATTAATGTAAAGAAAAGCATAATTCAAAATAGCTGAGGCACTCTGGACTCCCAGAAAAATATAAAAAACATTTCCTTATCACAATCTATTTCATCTTCTAGAAAGAAATGGGTAGATATGTAGCAGCAGGTTAAAACCAGGACAGATGAGTTCAAGGGTAACTTTCACCAGGTGAAAGAACTGAAGAGGGAACAAGATTCTGCATTGTGCGTGGCAGTGTGACCAAGCCAGGCGGCTCACAGCTGAACTAAATGAATAAAAGTGTGCTCTAATCAAGTCCATCCTTCACAGGTTTCTTCTTTCTCTACAGTTAAAGTCAGAAATTAGCTCTTCTTTCAGTTGACATGAAAAAAGAGGTAAGGAATTTATGCAGTAGTTTGTGAAATTTGATCATAAGCAGCTTACTAGCTTTGTACACATGCGGAAATCACTTTAAGCTGTTTTATCTGCATATTTACTGGCTCACAGAATTTGCACTTACAAAACCAACTATTGCTCCTATCTTGTAATGGGATCTGTGCATTGGGCTCTCCTGTAAAGCATATTATTAAAACTTGGTTTCTGTGTAAGCGGATCTTTTTGCCTGAATAGTCTTCATGTTCATAAGCTGTGCAAGGCAAAAATCATCTGTAAATAAAGTTGAAAACTCCTTCGGAAAATTCAGAAGACACTGTGAACTGTCCAGGGTAATTATCACTTGTTTATTTTTTCACAAAACAGCATGGGATGCTGAATTCAGCACAAGCATGGAAAGAGCAAACAAACAGAAAAACTGCTGCTTCCCAATGGTATCAACAGTCTCTGATTCAGCCCCACATATTTTAACAAGAATATCTGCTTCATAGCAATTAAATTCAGTATCGAGATATGGATTCTAGAAATACTAGTGGTTAACAGTGTGTTTACTCTAAGTCAAATATAGGTAAATATTTTGAGCTAATAAGGAAGCTAATAATGAAGACTTTTATGTTTATCTTTGTATGCAACTCAAATGACCAATCCACACTCAGGTTGTTTATGAATGTAAAAAAATATACAGAAATGCTAAATTATCAAAGATAAATTTGAAAATTGTATGCAACTTCTCTTTTGTTTTTTTCAGTCACTTTAAACCTAGTAGCTCTATTTATGGCTTACAAGGAGAAATAAAAGCCATATAGAGTATATCAGCTAAGATTACACAGGATTATTGAGAGAAAACTGCAGAGCACTAGCAAGGGGAAAAGGGGATGGAGTCAAAACCTTACAGGGTTTGAGAAATTAAATTCATAACATGGAATGAATTGGAAATGTCTGAGACTATATCTAGTAAACCAAGCAAGGAGAAGCATAGAGATAAGCGGAGCTGAACGAAAGAGCACATCTAAGTTGAAAAAGTTGCTGTTCTGGTTGTTTGAGCTAGCAGCGTAATGCTGTCGTAATTTGTGAATTAATTTACCTTTTGTTATATTAAACTCATGCCTTAATTAAAAGCTCTGAATCAGACCTCTTTAAATATCTTGGCATCTGCATAGTTCCAAGAGCAGGCAAAGAAGCACGTGAGTGTAAGGAGAGGAAGTGAACCACAAAGTACTCCAAATCTAAGTATGCCAGCAGAGGTCAAACTTTCCAGATATCAGACAAACAAAACAAATTCAGAAAAAAAAAAATCCTACCTACTTACTGAGAAATCTGAGCTGCAGAAAAGGAGGAGAAAGAAAATTCAGCCAGATCCTCCCTCCTGCCTTTCTTGTAAATGGGCATAACATCTGTAGAGTTAAAAATGAAGTAAAAAGTCAAAAGTAATTTTATATTAAAGTCCCAAAGAACAATTAGCATGTTCTCAAAGAAGAATAGACAGATATATTTCTTGAACAGCTGACACACATTGCCTCAGAGGTATTTCTGCTACACAGGGGCAATAATTAGATACAATTTTAAAAAAGCATTATGTTAAACACAAACTAATGAATGCATCTTTGCTTCAAGTACATTAACCTTAATATGCTTCATCTTTATGCAAAAATCACAATGAATATCTGGAGGTTCATAATTTCCTCTGATGCATAGAACTGTGAAAGCAGTGTGTCTCAAATCTGATTTCATAAAGAAAAATAGCAGCTGGCACCACACAGGTTATTGGCAGATCTCATATACCGAAGGAGTTTCTCCTAGCTAGGTATTAACTACATTGGTTTTTATGTGTATACACGTGCACATAGAAAAAATCTTACTTTTCTCCATTACTAAGTGAGAATATCAATTGCATGGGTCAGAAATTGTCAAATTGCAATCAAATTAAATTAATCTTTAAATGGTAAACCTAGTAAGTGTTTCAAGTGATCTTAAA
Source organism: Phaenicophaeus curvirostris (assembly GCF_032191515.1). Taxonomy (NCBI): domain Eukaryota; kingdom Metazoa; phylum Chordata; class Aves; order Cuculiformes; family Cuculidae; genus Phaenicophaeus; species Phaenicophaeus curvirostris. The sequence continues at coordinate 47,224,656 of NC_091395.1, read as the reverse complement.
TTTCTGAATCTTTATGCTATAGGATAACAGTGGTATTTATAAAGGATCTAGTTATTTTTTCCGCAAGCTAAATAATTAAATATGTACATCTTTTACATAGACTTGTGAGTCAGTCTAAAATTGGCTGCATAAAGTAGAAAATTTTAAATTGTCAGGTAATTAAAAATTAAAAAGAAAATTAAAGTTGTCAGGTAGACAGAAAACCCTACATGAGAGAAAAACAAATTATATGATAAGATTAAAACCTGTTATTTTACAACACTTTCTTATCTGATATTTGTTCATCTAAGCATATTGAGATATCTTTGATAATAACAGAATATTATGTCCCATAAAAGTAATGGTACATTTTGATGTTCTTAAGACAATCTCATTCAAGTTTTTATGAAAGGACACTCAATTTTACTACAAAAATATATTCCCAATATGTAGGCTTTTACTTATTTAAGCAACACAAGTTTTTTATTATTTAAAGCTAACAGGTAATAAATGATGACTAGCGGAGTATTTACACTAAAGGTCTTTTGAGTGGATTAATATCACTCATAAATTTTCATAGGACATTTTGATTCAGATGCAACAACTTTCTATTGGGAAAAAAATCCTCAAGAAGTTCTAGACATAGCAAGCTCAAGAGGGAATATTCTGCCTGTGATCTGTTAAAAATCATAAGCCACCAGGGCAAGTTAACCAATTAAATCTCTGGTTTTATACATTGTCTTCTAGAAAAAAGTAGATTCAAATGATATGCTGAATTACAATTACTTGCCTCATGCAATTTCATTAGAAAAATACACACAAATATGAACACAAAGAGCAGTTCAGCAATACATACAGGAAGGTGTAAGAATGCCCTTTATTTTCTCCAGTATGCAGCTAAGTGTATGGGTTACTTTAGCAGCAGCTCTCCTACAACGGAGAGCACTATAAGATTCCTGACTCACAAAGGGACATTCCATATTTACTTCTTCCTTTTATGTTCACTAATTATGCAAAGCAGAAAAAAGAACAAAATAAAAAGTATTCCTCATGCCAAAAAGCAGAGTAATATGAGCTCTATGGTAGACATAACAGAATGCTGTATCTACTTACTAGCAAGGCTCTCATAAAAACATAGTAACTGATAGCAATAATTCACTCAGTGTCAAACCACGTCATCATCTCTAAATTGGAGTTGATATGCTGCTCCTTTGCAGCTGGGGTTTTCAGTGTAAAAAAGAATAAATATTTCAATATACCTGCTATTGGGCTGATGCTGACAGGCATAGAATTATATGGTGAGAACATACTTTAATTAAGATACGCCAAAGGAAAGTAAAAAATCTTCATCCATTACAAGTATATAGCTACTTCAGGCAAAATGGGAAAAAAAATGCTTTAAAAATCATTTATTAGGCATTCTCTTTAATCTTATTCCTGCTCATACTATGAATATAAAAAAGAGCAAATTATTTTTCCATGTTCCTCTATATGGAATTTGCTACTCAATTTTTCTCATATTCATTTTTCTTTATCCTTTTGATAAGAATTTCGATGGGGAAAAGAAAACACATACAAAGGTGTTAGAGAAGGGATACAGTAAAGAGTTATAGAGGAGGAAATATTGCAGCTAGAGGTCCCAAGCATCTTCAGGATTCAGTTGTCCTCCTTGTTTTATAAACACAAAATGAGGGGCAGCCTTGGAAATCTTATAAGTAAGTCATAGAGATAACTAGATCACAGGTGACAGAAAACAAATATCACTGTACTTTTACAAATAGGAAAGAAACACAGCATCACAACGGAATTTTGCATCAGACTTAAATATTAAATGACCCCAAACGTCCCAGTGACCCCACATAAAATGGAGAAGCCAAATTAATGCCAGAACAAATGCCCTTCTGTTCCATAGGAAGAAATCTCCTTTAAGGATTTGATGATTTTGTTTAAATATGTTTGCATTACTATGCAGCTCACAGAAGGCTATGTTCTACAGAGAAAATACTTTTATAAAACAGTATACTTCACCAGAGGTGGCATAAAATTCTCTTCCCAATTGCAGATGATGCAAATTTAAAGTAATATAACCACAGTGACTCTTCAGTAATATGAAAATGCTGAGAGTTTTTTCTAGAAAATACCAAGCCATGTCTTAAAACCAATACATCTGGTTAGATACTGACAATGTAATTTCCATGTATTATACAGTGACTTGATTCAGGATTAATTTTAATAGTCCTAAAATAGCATCAGATAAACATTATAGCATTTCTTGGAGGTTGCATTCACATTTTTAAAAGTAAACCAAGCTAAATATTACAGATGACATAGAAAGACTATTTTCATACTTTTTTATGATACACAGAAGAACTGTGTATCTTCTTTATATTTCTTCATTATAGCAGCCTGATCACTTGTCAGCAGTAATTGGGATGACAGGATTCACATATAGAACAATATGAGAAATATTTTTCCCAAAAAAATCTTGAAATAATTTTCCCCAAAAAATCTTGAAATATTCCCTGTATAATAGCTTAAGACAGTAAGAAACAACTAAAAGTGCTGCTGCATAAGAATTATGCTAATAAGAATGCCATCAACAATGTAACATTTTCATAGTTTGATTACTTATGTAAAATGTGGCATCACACAATTAGTTTTCTGTATAAGTCACAGCTTCCAACACAAATACATACTCAGTAACTCAAATTAGCAAAAAAAACCAAAAATGGGATATGCAGCCTTCTTCTGTGCTGACAGAGCAGAGCTCATCATCTACACTAGGTAGTGTCAAAAATATTTTGCCTTTCTACCATTTATATCACAATAGAGAAGGGGAGGGGGGAAAAGAGAACAATGTAAACAGAGACTACAGGCATGTTGGCACTCAGTTGTCCCTTATACAATTAGTTTGAGGCTACTTTGGTCTTTTCTACTACAGAAAAATCAGAAACATGGTCTCACATGGTAATAAGAGAATGCAGAGGAATGTAATTTTTATGAAAGAAACATTTCTCACAGGGACTTACGAGCAATTCTGTCCTCCCTACCTTGTGGCAAGTTTCACTGGTGCCTTCCTGCTGTCTAGTGCTCAGTTCCTTCAAAGCTGGGGAGATGTTTCATAGGCACCAGCTAGAAGTGTTTGAGCATCGTCTTTCCAGCCATCCCTCCATTACTTAGCATTACCACACATTCAGTATATGGGTAAGGCCCAACAGGAAGGAAAGGATGCTTCTTTTCTTCACAGTCATAAGTTACCACTCTCCCAGTGGCAGAAAGCCTATCCTTCAGGAAAAGTGTGCTGTTTCTAATTGCAACCTTTCCTAAAGCTTTTTACTTAGTTAACAGCAGCACACCACTGTAAGTTTTATACATATCATCTCCACAAACACATAGAATGAGCCAAAGTTCTACAGAAAGTAGCTCACAGTAAAATAAAGAATATTCCACTGTACCACAATTTTCTGTGCTAGAAAAGTTATACCCATGTACAAGAAGGGTCAGAGGTGGGATCCAGGAAACTACAGGCCTGTCTGACCTCAGTGCCAGGGAAAGTCATGGAATAGGTTATTTCTTGACAAAAAAATCGGCTAATGTCAGAATGTTGTGCATGATGCGTGTGCAGAAAGGATACATCCTAAACAGCGATTATTGGACTACCTTTTGAAAATCGCAAAACTCTTACCGTAATCCTGATAAGGAGAAACATGATACCCCGGTTTTCACTTAACATAATGTGAATATAAGCTTTCATCTTATTAGGAAATTCTCCTGTATAGCATCACGTTCTCTCAGAGTTAATTCTCAGTCTGTGCCTCCCACTACAAATGCTGTGTGAGGTGTGAAAGAATCAATATGAAATTAGAAAGTCTATTTGCTTAACCATCTATAATCTTTTGCCAGAAGATTTGTCTTTAACAGGATTTTGTTTAAATTGGATGCATAAAATCAGATTTTTAGGAAATCAAAAAGACAAACCTTAATTGGTTTAAGCTAAACCATTTTCTTCTCTGATGTGTAAAGCTGAAACATTATTTCTTTAAAGAGGAAAAATTAAACATATGGTTATTGTATTTTTCTGTCACTTAAAGTGTAAAATAATGAGATAGCCCTACACATTTATCCATTACTACATTTTAAGCTGACTGTACTACAAACTACACCGTAGTCCAAGATTTACAACAAACATACAGTTCATAGCATTTTTCCTATGCTCTAAATCAAAAAGATTAAAATAGCCCAATATAAGCAGTAATTCATAAACCTAGACTGTACTTTATCAAAATCAGTTCAAAAGTAAACATACTAAGACACAAAGAGTGAGTAATTAAATAACAAAAAGGGTCCTTTGTCAGTTTATAGCATCTAAGAAAGATCAAAAAAATCACTGAAGAATATGACAGGAATTGCCAGTATGATGAGTATCATGAAATTAAACTATTAAAGATAAAGTGATAATTGGCAAACAACAGGAAATAAAATCTTAAAGAATATGCTGGTGCCTAGATATTTCTTACTCAGTTCATGATTTCATCTAAATGATGCTGGCACAGTAGCATTCATAGTTTGTCATCCCGCTATCATGAGAAGTGCAAGATAATGTTTTTACTACTGCTTGCTGGATGCAAATTTTTGCTGTAGGAAAATTGGTTATAAAGCGACCCTAGGTTAAAATAAATTGTCTATACTTGACTCACTGTCTTGCTTTAGCTCAGCGTCTTCAAATATCTCAGTTATCAGGTAAATAAAAGACAGTTTATCACACTTATTTTTGTCCTTTACAGACTTGTTATCAGTACAAATCTGAAACTGAAATTGATAACACTATCATCATCATCATCATTTTCTAAAAAAAAATAAGCATTCACTTTATAAAGAAGACCTAGAAGTTTTTCTGTAGGTGTTTGAGTCTTCTTACAAGTGCTTTATTTATAAGACTCCTCTGTTTCCATGTAAGGTATCATCTTCCTACTAAATCATATTTTCAATATATAGTAAGTAGACCTATGTATATAATATTGCATGTGAAGTTAGTTTTTTAAATAAATGTTACCCAGAAAATTATTGAAGTACTTAAAGCAGCTAAGAAACATACAGTTGGGACTGAAATTGCTCAGCTGTTGTTTATGCTGTGAAAAGATGAAGCGTGCATCAAGAGGTAGTTATATGATTTAGGAGTAAATCTGGCTTGTTCAACAGCTGAGTAGAAGTCAGCACAGTGTGCTGAATATTTAATCCCTTCACCAATAACATCGACATGCAAATATTTTAAAAGCAGATGATCCCAACTCTTCTCTCTCCCAGCCCGTCTTTTATTCTTTTCCCTTCAAGGTTAAGCTTAATGAAAATTTCTGCATTTTCAAAAATATTCCATGTCATATCTGAACACCCTCAAGCAAAACCTTTTCCTGCTTTCACCTTTCCAAGATATACTGTAACTTTTTTTATTATTTCAGGGTGCATCATTTTTTCCACCTTAGTTTATTCCTGAGACAGAATCTTTTCTCATTTTAAGATATGTTCTTTTACTAAAATTTTTGTCAAAAGTTATAACTTCTTATTAATACTCTCAGTGACAATAGATAAATATTTTTGAAAGCTAATCAGTGTTATAAAATACACAATTAGGTCTAAGGAGTACCAGATGCTGCTTGAGCCTTTGAGATATGAGATTATTCCCCTTCTAATCCCATCAGATTGCCCATGAATATACTAAGAATGGTGTAAACTGTCTTCACAGGCAGTGTAGTTGTAAGAAGTAGCTATATGCAGCATAATACAGATATTGAGTCATATGAAATGCCTCTGACTATTAGATTCAAAGAAAGCTCCAGTTTTGTTCAGAGGCTTAGTTTTAGAAATGGTTAGATTATCATAAAATAAAATGTCAGTGTTTGGCAGACTTGTTTAGTCAGATCAGAAACACTGGATTTTAGTATATATGCATATGGATACTATCTGAGAAAGGAATCTGAAATTAACCATCTATAACAGGAAAAAATCCTAGCATCTATTGCCAACATTATCCAGTTTTATCACGGTTCGTATTTATACAACACAGAAAAAATCATTATGAATCTAATGGAGTGGCAACGTATACAATGTTTCTCATAGTATGTGTAATTTTAATGCACAGTTAGAAGGTTGTTAGAGCAGGAAGTATGCTGAATGACAAAGCATACTAATTAAGGAATGAAATAGAAATATTAATCAAGAGACTGTAATATGGAAGAAGGAATGAAATTACCTAGTCCCTGTATTACCATGTGGGGTCCTAGTGCGCAGTCACAGAAAAGAAAAGGTGGGTTAAGAGAAGATGAACAAGCAAGAAAGTAGTTTACCCAGTTCTGACCATGTGATGCCAGCAGAGATCTTAAAGATGGTAATTAATCAGATATAAAAACTACCTGAGGTGGCAGAACAGGCAAAGGTCACTGTTTCACTATGTGCATCATGCTTTTCATTGTTTTGTCACTTCGTAGTACATTGTTTGATTTTTGCAGATCCATGGGGTGGAGTTTTTTTAAAAAAAAAATTAGAAACATACTCCTTAACACTTTATATCATGATAAAGCTAATTTTTCAAGTGACCTGACAGCCAGCAAAGTATTGGATCTTTACAGAGCTCATCACCCAAGTATTATTCCCCCAGGAGAGACTGGTAGGCTCCTGAACAACTGCAGGAGCTGACTTAAGAATTGCTAATATTGATATCTTTGGGGCAGTGCTAGCCCCGAGGGCAGGGCACTTCCTGTTGTTGGACTGAGGGTCCAGTGGGAATACTCAGGTCAAAGGAGAAGCTGCAGAAAGCAGAAGAGCTGGTGACTGCAAGCAGGGAATGCCACTCTCTTTCTCCAGAACTCATAAAAGTTTAAGTTCTTGTAGCTCTGCCAGAATAAACCTGTAATGTCTAAGCCCAGCAAGGATTCTGCTTAACAGGGAAATGGACTGTGTGAAGAGTTATAGGAGATGAACCTCATCTGGTTACAGCTTATTGTCTCTCAGCAGTTAAAGATCAAAAGAACAGCTCCTTCTTCTCATCCTTTTTAGCGTACAAGTTGCAGGTGAGCCCTACTGCTTTGTTCTTTCTGTATTATTCCCAGCTAAATTTACCTCCCCTTAACATATAATTTCTACGTACAGCTAACATGTATCAATCTAGGTGAAAGTTTGACACAAAAACCTGCAAATTTTCTGCCACTGGCAATTTTGTAAAAGGTTTAAAGCCTATGAAGAAATACATGTCTCAGTGAACCTCTTGACTTTTAAGTCTTATGTACAGCAATAATTTCCCTATTTCAAAAAAAAAAAATATTTGGCTGGATTTATGATAATAATTTCTAATCCAAGACAAGGGAGTATGGATTTATAGAAATCCTGATATACAACTGAAGTAGTTTCCTTTCTTCACATTGCTGCTTGGTTCGAGATGCCCACAAATTGATTGGATAACCTTCCCAAGATGACAAAAAGGATGGGCAAGCTGAGTGTGACTATTCTCCTCGACATCTAAACCACTTCTGGGCAAAGGAAGTCCTTTGCTGTGTCTTATAAACTAAAAATCTGATACAACTGTAAGGACTGCAGTCCCAACAACTGTGGCAGTGTTTTACTTTCAGAATTACATATTGCAGAAAAATAAAATTCATAAAATAGAAATAGTGACAGGTCAAATACAGAGTAAATTAAAAGTAGAAAATGAAAAATGGAAGTCCAGTACAAATCTAAAAAGAAGGAATTGTACAACCAATGTGACAGAGGAGAGATAATGAAAAACAGTATTTTCTGCACTCCAGTGACTGAAATGCATGTGCACATGAGAAGTACATCTCTCCAAATTTTCAGAAGCAACAAACAACTACTATTCCTAATAAGGAAACAAAGTCTTAGGAAAACAGAGAGATTCCAGAGACATCTGTTGTGTAAGTAACTACTATCTGCTACCATGCTAGCAACACATAAATCAACTTGAGCACTCAAAAGCAAAGTCTGATCCACCAATTCTCTCTGACAGGTGAAAAAAGAGATTTATCTTTCACTGCAAGGTGACTTGTGTAGCATGTGTATAATGCAAACACATTGTTTAGTTTTAAATACTTCCCACTGCATTCCTTTAAGATTTGCAAACAGATACATAAGTTGTCTGAATGCTTGTGAATATTCCTAAAGTACAAGAGGATCTTATCCTGTGTGCTACTCACGTTCCATGAGACCTCAAATGGAGCACTTTGGAGCAAATAGTCGCATAATTAACTCTTTTCCTAGACATAGTATAAGCCAGCAAATAGATCACCATTCAGAAAAAGATAAGACGGGTGTCTTCATGACAGTTTACACATCATCTGTTTAAATAGAGCAGGTTACCTTTCCAGAAACTAAAACATAGAAACACAACAAACCAATCCAAGATACTGGATGTTAACCCACTGTATTTCTGAGTAGGAGGGAAAATAATATGTTCTTCCCGTAAAGGGACTTTTTCAGCCAGCATGTGCTCTTACAGCTGCTCCTCGATCATCCATGTGATACACTGATGCATCATGATACCATGCCAGAACACATTCTTGGCAGTTCTTAACTCCAAAGCACACAGAACAGGAACTTTCCTGAAGATGTTTTATTATCCCAGCAAAAAGTGTCAAACAACTGTTGTAGCCCTAGGCAATGAGAAAATCTAATGACACACAGACACTTCTGCAGTTCTTGCATATACTTTAAGAATTAGTTTTTGCCAATATCAAAACATAATCATATAAGTACTTCAATGATGTTTTCCTAAGGAGTCAAAACATGATCTTTTAATTTTAACAAACTTTTTAAAAAAATTATACTGTTTTATATTGATGGATTCACAGAATTATCATTTGAATAGGTTCACAGAGAACACGTATATGTTATGCTGTTTCCAAGCCTACAATATACAAGAAAGCCAATAACATATCATAATGGTAATGATGTAATTTATTTTTAGAGATATAAATATCCAGATTGTTTAGATGGGCAAATAAGGCATCTGATGACACATGTATGTTTTATACTATAAAATGATAAAAATTTTAATTTAAGATTAACTCTAATTTCTTCAGCAATATCCAAAACCCACTACTACATTTCCTTCCTCACTACAAAAAGTGTATTAAAGATCACAGAGATCAAAATTGGGAGCTATTTGCACCATTTCAAAGTAGGTATAGTAGTGCCTAGTTCCCTTAACCTCAGTATATAGTCAAAGTGAAATATTTTCTTTTGACAGATCACAGACTCATAGAATAATAAAATGGTTTAGGTTGGAGGGGACCTTAATGATCATCCAGTTCCAACCCCCCTGCCATATGTAGGGACACCTCCCACTAGACCAGGCTTCTCAAGGCCTCATCCAACCTGGCCTTGAATGCTTCCAGAGAGGGAATATTGATGACTTCCTTGGGCAACCTCTTCCAGTGCTTCACCACTCTCATTGTGAATAATTTCTTCCTAATGTCCAACTTAAATCTTCCCCACATTCAAATTTAAAGCCATTCCCCTTGTCCTATCACTACATGCCCTTGTAAATAGTCCCTCCCCAGCTTTCTTATAGGCCCCCTTCAAGTACTAGAAGGTCGCTATAAGGTGTCCCCGAATTCTTCTCTTCTCCAGGCTGAATAACACAAACTCTCTCATCCTGTCCGCATAGCAAAGTTGATCCAGCCCTCTGATCATCTTTGTGGCCCTCTTCTGCAGCTGTTCCAACAATTCCGTCTCCTTCTTACTTTGGGGATTCCAGAGCTGGACACAATACTCTAGGTGGGGTCTCATAAGAGTGGAGTAGAGGGGCAGAATCACCTCCCTTGACCTGCTGGCCACACTTCTTTGGATGCAGCCTAGGATATGATTGGCTTTCTGGGCTGTAAGCACGTGTTTTTTACTGATGTTGAGCTTCTCATCAATGAGCACCCCCAAGACCTCCCCCAATGGGTTCCCTCAATCACATCATCCCCCAGCCTGCATTGAAACCATGGATTGCCCTGACCCAGGTGTAGGACCTTGCACTTGGCCTTGTTGAACCTCATGACTTTCACACATGCCCACTTCTCCAGCTTGTCCAGGTCCTCTGGATGACATCCTGTCCTTCTGGTGTGACATCACTCAGCTTTGTGTCATCTGCAAACTTGCTGAGAGTGCACTAAGTCTGTCTATATCACTACAACTCAGATGATTCATATCAGATATCAGATGATTCAGAGCAGTTATCTTAGTGTCATGTCAACAGGTATGGCTCTGATACATGGCTGAGGGAAGCCTCATGTTGAATCATGAAATCCCTGACAGACTTTATAAGCTGCTTTTCAGAGAGCAGCCTTAGTGTGGCTGGATCCAACCTTATTCATGGAATTGGTCAACGATTTTTGTCTAAACAATCATATGATTTTCCTTACTCCTTCTTTAGCAGGGTATTAGGTGAAGATACATGAGTCAGCTACCAGTTACAGCCAGTCTCACCTGTGAGAATCCCCTCACAGACTGTCACCCACAGGTCTGCCTGTCAGAGTCCCCCCTCACGGGCTTTTCATCAACAGTGTAATATTTGCTGTTAGAGTTCTTCACGAGCTGTCACCAGAGCAGTTAAAGTTTCTTAATGCCTGTCAGAGCCATCCCAAGGACTCTCACTGAGACAACTTCCCAGTGCTGAAACAATAGGTAATTTATTTAAAGGAACAGACAAAAAACAAGTTCAGAATTGCCATTGATCAATTCACTTGTTGTGTTAGTGGTAGATGATTACAACCAGCTAACAATGATCATACATATTCATATAAAATGTAAAAATTGAAACTAGAGTTAGTAGTTATTTTCATGTGGAACATCTGACAAAGTTGGAGGAGCAACACTTACCAAAAATGTGTTCCCTTTTGCAGAAGAAAGAGAGATCCAGGCCCATTGACACATCCATCATGTAAGAAAATCGTTTGATTCTTCTTGCCCAAGAAAAGGGGTTTTGGGTACAAATTTTATATTTTAAAAAACTTTTTGTCACCACTTGGTGAGGTGGAACTAAGTCAACTAGTATGTATTGATTGGCTTTTGGCAAGACCTACTGTGTCTTCACAAGCAGGACTTAGCGGTTTGCCACTGTTCTTAACCGAAGCAAGATCAGACTGTGAGGCCTCTGTCTCACCCCAGATGTCACTCAGTTTATTTAAGTGTAAGACCTGATCCATCTGTCTTGCAAGATAAAGTTGTTCAGTCGAACAGCTTCCTCTTGTAAACTCACAGTGAGTTTGGTGTTCGATATGATTTCAAGCTAGCCCTCTCTTGCAAGATCATTCTTGACAAGTCTGGGCCAGTCTGTTGTCCCACACGTAGATTCTCCAATTCATTCTTTCACTGACAATAGAGTATCTATGGATACCAGACTTTTAACTCAAAATCTAAACTTTCTAGCCATTCCAGTTATTAGGTTGTATACATAGACATAAATTGGAGGGTTGATATCACATAACTAAATCAGAAATAGGGAATAATTTAGGTTTAGTAGACCGTTTGGTCATCAGCTGGTCTCATTTTTATTCAGAGCAGGACCGTCTTAGATCAAGTTCTTCAGGACCATGTCAAAACAAATTTTGACTACCAAGGCAGGATAATCGAGCTTCCCTAGTCTATGTATTCCAATGCCTGTACATCCTCATGAAGAAAAATATATTCCACACATCTAATCGGAATTTTTTTATTCAGAAGTTTTCCAGACTTGATATCCAGTTGAAGCCCCAAGACCTATTAGAAAGTAGCCCTAGCAGAAGCTCTACTAACCTATTTTCTAGCCAGTTGATCTTCCATCTGTTCTGATACACAGAGCTGGTCTGTACCGGCAGTAGGAATTTTGCTTTCTCTCAGTTCTTTCTTTATAAAATTTGGCCCATTATCTACTTATATGGACTAATACTCAGTTTTCTGAATTATTTTCCCACTTGCCCACTAAAACAAAGATTCCTTTTTTCTTCTAAACAGATGGTGAGTATTTCACTAGCTGCTCCCTATAATCTGAAAGCAAATATTGGCTGAGGATCAACCGAGTTCTCAATATAACTTCTGATACATCTGGCTGATTGAACCATTATAAAGACAATTAAATACTTGGAATTTTAAATTAGTAAAATGTACCTAATATAACAGAGAGTGTATTGAGCATGAACAAATATAGCCTGCTTCTCCACCTACAGAGATAATTGTAGCCTACAGAAAGCTCAAGAAATCTGTGCAAACATTCTCCAAGTGTTTTTCTTAATATCAGTGTTCAGGGCAGCTCTCAACCAAGAAAATCTCAAAATTGTTATTATTCCTGCATACAATCTCAGGGGATTTTTTAAAGCTGTATGTGATCATGAATTCACTGACAGGGAAAAAATATTCAAGAAAAGACCTATTTCTGGTGCTACATAAACACTGTTGATACAGTTACTGGGAACATTTATGATCCATTGTTATAAAATAACTTAGGTTTTCTTATAAGAGACACTGGTGCTCAGGGACTTGTCCCATAATATGATATAAATCTCTTTAAGACCAGAAAAAAAATTAGTTTAGACACTTTGCAAATCTAGATCATAATGAGTGAGCTGTCAGGTGTATAGATTCTACAAAATGTATGCATAAGATGAAAGACAACCACTTCTTTTGCGGAGGACGTAACATGTTACAATAACAGGCCTGAAGAAGATCTTTTCCAACAAGATTGCTTTTTTTTGTTTTCCTCTCCCTCTTTGTAAAAGTGAAAAGTGAGTTAAAGCTTCATTCAATTTATTGGTACAGTTCCTAATTTTTTTAATCTGAATCTGATTAGATTAAGCACTTTATCAAAACAATTAATAAACTCTACATGGATTATTCTGATATTAAAACTTCAGCGTTTATTCTGTTCCCATTTTTACACTGTAAGTTTGCATTATTTATTTGCCCTGTTAGGAAATATTCAAGTATTCATGAACATTCTGTTTCATTTTCCTTCTCCTATTTTATGAATCACAATATATTAAAATAAGATGTTATTACGTTGACTACTTCATATTTAGGTGTAGAAAATTAGCCAATAACTATGATTAATACTTTCACTAAGATATGTTGCTACATGCACCTTTATTTTCATGCTTCAAATTTTCTTACTTTATGTTTTCTGTGAAACAGATAGATATTACAAGCATGATAAATACCAAGAAAAACATTAAACTTTTACAGAACCATCTGGATTACTTAGTTATCAGAATGCAGAAGCCCACAGAACGTTTCCACACCAAATAAATATTATTCAAGCTCTAAAACAAGGTTGAAAGCCATTCTTAAGGCAATGCTTACAGAAGAGAACTATGTGATAAGAATAAAACATTTCTTAAAATCAAAGTGCACTGTTCTCTGAATCTTTTCACCTGTCTGTACTAAAACTATCAAGTTTTTGGAACAGGCTTAGAAACTACGTCTGTGAGAGGGAAGGATGGACACTGAAGCCACCTAAGAAAAATGAGTTCCTAATGGTTAAGCAAAGATAGTTCTATCAGTACTCACTCAGTTGAGGAAATAATGCATAAAGGATACATTTACAAGTATTTAATTAAAATGAAAAGCTGAATAAAAAGTTTTAGGATTGAATTGCATGTTAGCAACACAGTATTCTTTTTGCTAAAATCCCAGTTCCTTTCTGAAGTTTCACATGAACATACTTTTTCTTTTTTTGCAAGTTCCTCCTGGTTATGAGAAGTGTGTACATTTTAGGATGGTCTCCATTAAGTGTGTCATTAGTTCTTAGCATCACTGTGTTTGATTTATCATGACTTTTGCTAGTGACAATCTCCTTTACACAGATGGTTTTGAGTATCTCATTTAAGCCAGTGCCAGATACAGTGTCTCCATAGGAACACACTAAGAGTCTCTTGCCTTTAGCCTGGAACTGCTAATTGCTTTAGTCCCACATTTTCCTTTGTCCCATTTCCTCACCCAAAAGATTTCACCTGGTTTGAATTTAAGGCAAATAATTCAGACAGCAGTAACTAGGAGTGACATTGACAGCTTTTCTATCCCATGCTAATATTTATTATTCAGCATACAGAGTTCTTGGCATGTCATGTACCAACTAAGCTGCAGTCAAGTCAGAGTCGACACTGGAGAGCAGTCAGTTCAGCAGTCAAATTTGTATCAGTGTAGTAAGTAAAGAAAATTATTCTGAGTGGCAGTAACAGTTTTAGCAGACTTGAAATGAGAACATTTTTTGTAGTGCAAAAATTCATTTAGTTATTCTATTTTCTTAAGATTTTAATTTAAACTTTAAAATAACCCTTTGGGCTGAAACTACGTAGGAGAAATTTCATCCCAACAGGGATATTTTCAAAGCTAAAAGGTAGTGAAAACAGTGCTAAGGATGAAATTACTTCCATAGAACATTAACTGTGACTCTCTGCTATAATTACCTTTCTTAAATGAGACTGCAGCATTTGTGCTTTGAAAGTGCCTTTACACTTTGAAGTTATCTCTCAGTTAAGATTAATTGTCTACTGCTACACTGTTTGTCTCTGGCTGAACAGCAAAAAAGGGATGGAGTACCTTGATTTTTAGGATGAAGTCTATCCAAATCTACAAGATAGTTTTTTTCAGAGAAAATATTCATGGTCTTAACCACAACAGCATACTTCTAATTTCTAACTCTACTAGGTCGACACAAAAAACCCAAAACTAACCCTATAGCTTGGGAAGCAAGAGTGGAAGGGGAGAGACAAAGAGATAGTTATAGAACACGTTCTAACCTGTCACAGTGAGACAAAGCTCAACTCGATCACTTCACTCAATACAAGTGGACACGTGTTCAAGTATAGACAATTTCTTACCCTCAGTCAGAAAATATCAATGTGCACAAGCATACAACGTTTTGTCTGTGAAGCAATTTTTAGCTAATAACAATATCACTGTGCTTGAGTACCCACCCTGTTCACCAGACCTGGCTCCCTGGTCCAAACATCATATTGGTGCTTAAAGAAATCCACTTTTTGTTGGTAGAAAATGTGAAAGAAAAAATGATAGAGATTCTCAACAGACTTTCAGAAAATTATCTGACAAACTGCTTTGAACATTGGCAGCATTGTATGTTGCTGTGTGAACTCAGAAAGGAACTATTTTGAAGGTGATCAATAGTGGATTTTCTTAATTTGTTAAATAAAAACTGTCATGGGCAGTGTCACAGGGTTTTTTGTGTTGGACCTTATATGATCTGATATTTATCTCTGCTAATTTTTATAAGACTTCCTAACATTGTCATCCTTTTCTTTTTACAGGACTCTTTGGCAGAGTAATAAATGTAAAGGTTCATCCAGTGGTTGATCAAGACCATCATTTTCAAGCAAGTAACTGCAATTTTAAAATAACTGATAACATCCTTTAGAAAGATATCCAAAGAGATAAGAATCCTCATCTTGTACAAATTGGTCCAACAGCTCATCATTCTTCATAGGAAAAAACCCACATTAACCTGAATTAGCATTTCATTGAATGAATGAATTAGTTTCATTGCAAGTCATTTGATAACGTTATGCCTCTATCTGATATATAGCTCTCTAGTATCGGAAATCTGGTTCCTAAATAAGTACTTTCAGATGTTAATCAAGACTCTTTGAAACACCTCTCTTAAATTAAAAAGATTGAGCTTCCTTAACCAGACATTCACAGAGACATAGAAACACATCATATTTGACACATAAGTCAAAATGAGATAATTTCTTTGCAGCTAAGAGGTTTACAAATGAAATTGAAAAGAAAATATTGTTTTAAAACAAACAAAACCCAGATTTATTTAACTGGGCCCCTTTTTAATTGAATTATCTTTTTTAAAAATAAGGATTGAACTTCAGCTATAAATAGTAAACAGTGCAGATTGTTTTATTTAAAATTTGTTCTAAAGTGGGTACTTGATCTCGGAGAAGGAGTGGTTACTGCTTCTAAGCATAGCAATAGTGTGAAAGGAGCTTACAGTCAATGCTACAACATAAAGGGGCAGGGTGTA
Source organism: Phaenicophaeus curvirostris (assembly GCF_032191515.1). Classification (NCBI taxonomy): domain Eukaryota; kingdom Metazoa; phylum Chordata; class Aves; order Cuculiformes; family Cuculidae; genus Phaenicophaeus; species Phaenicophaeus curvirostris. Next base: position 47,208,662 of record NC_091395.1, on the reverse strand, counting down.
GAACACTGTAAAGACTTGTGTAAACACCTTAGTGAAGGAGAAAATGTGAACAAGATTCTCAATGTAATCAAAAGTCAAATATATGCAGATCCATGAAGATGAGCACAAGTATTTTGACATTTTTTGTGAAATATGGAATTATCAATTATGCAGAGGAATAGGCTACCTGTTAGAAACACTCAAGCCTGACTTAAAGACATAACTGAGCTCTATATTCAGTAACTGATATTTCTCATGTTAATACATGTTAAATATTTATTGTAGTCAAGGGAATATAAAATTCATAACATTCATTTAGCATGATATACCATTTTTAAAAGTCTCTCTTTTTATGGAACAGTGTAAAAATATTTTGCCCCAATCAAAGTAGAGGAGCGTATATTTTTAAGTGATCTTTCTAAAGACAGCAGACACATTTTTGTCTCAATTGCCTCCAGTTTTTCATGATTCATTTCCTTGCTAGACAGCCACCAGAGACACCTCCACCTACATTTGCACAATTCACTGGAAATATGACATCACCAGGGGCTAAAAGTAATATGAACATCTTTCGGTATTCTTTCTCATAAGGATCTTCAAGAGTGATAGACATTGTCACTGAAAAGTGTAACACAGTTCTGGCCTTTGGCAATAAACCTGGGAGATGAGGTTGTCAAACAAAATAAATGCACAAGAAAACCTTACTTTTTTTTCCTAAAAAAAATGTTTTATTATTACTGGTCTTATAGCTCCTGTGCCTTGTGAAATCAGCTTTATTCACCAGCTAAACCAGAAGGTTTTTGTGGCCCACTGAGGTGAAGGACAAACTCTTGAAAATCTGGCACTGGTAGCGGTCTTTGCTTACAATAATGTTTGCTCATTCTAAGGCGCATAGTCTAGAGGAGTTCTCAGGAGCAGGGCTGCATTGCTTTTTTTCATATCTTTCATATCAACATTGACATATCTCTAAACGAAAGGCTGAGAAGTATATTTACAAACTGCAGCTTTGCATTACTGGTGCTCAAGACCTACAAGTTTACAGTTAGGCACAATGTTCAGCTTCTAATGTGAAAGAAGGGTAGTGGGCTTGCTTCATTCCAAAACAATTGCTGACTTTGTTTTTGATAAGGTCATCCAAAGTAGGCAGATGAAGTGAAACAGGCAATCAGAGTATATATGTGCAATGGAGATTACTAGACCCTCAGCAGTCTACTGAAGAACATTATCATTAGAATATAAACATGACACACTGATCATTTATATAGTTGTATAGATTGGAATAGTTTACCAATAGTTAACTTTTGGATTGCTATAACATAATCCAACATCCTCAGTTTAAATTAACCACAATGATGATCAGAGGGCTGGAATGCCTTTGCTATGAGGACAGGATGAAACAGTTGGTGTTGTTCAGCCTGGAGAAGAGAAGATTTCGGGGACGCCTTATAGCGACCTTCTAGTACTTGACGGGGGCCTATAAGAAAGCTGGGGAGGGCCTTTTTACAAGGGCATGTAGTGATAGGAGGAGGGAGAATCACTTTAAATTGGGAGGGGAGCAATTTAGACTAGATATTTGGAAGAAATTCTTCACAATGAGGGTGGTGAGACACTGGAAGAGGTTGCCCAGGGAAGTCATCGATGTTCCCTCTCTGGAAGTGTTCAAAGCCAAGTTGGAAGGGGCCTTGAGCAGCCTGATCTAGTGGGAGGTACCCGTGTCTATGGCAGGGGCAGGGTGGAATTGGATGATCTTTAAGACCCTTTCCAACACAACCCATTCTATGATTCTATGATTCAACGTTCAGCACAGCAAGGACCGGGATCCACTCAGGAAATTAGACTGTAACTAATTTATCAATTCTTTTTGCAAATCTGAGTTTTCTGTTTATTTTAGTATGACTCATATGCTTATCAAAAATTTCTGCTAAATGCAACCTGCAGTTGCTGCTACAGAACTGATTAGCACATCACAAGTTCTGGCCTTGCAGATATGCTGCAAAGGATTCGGGCTCCCATGCATATAAAAAGTGCTTATAAGCTATTTTCAATACACGGAGTTCCCAGATGTCAAAGATCAAAGACTCATTAAAATATATTCAATTACAGCTGTGGAATGAGCTATTAGAATGCTATTTGTGCATGCGCAGTGCTGGAAAATGAAGAACACCTGTTTAATGTATCATCACTCTGATGCTCATTTAGTGAAGTCAGCACCTATAAAGCCAAAGAATTCCATAATATCAAATATCATTAGAGTTCTACAAGGTCTGCCTTAAGGATAAAAATACTTAGGGGTCACCTACTGTGAATCTAATTTGGGTTTTTTTAGTAATGAACTTCTATGTAACTTTGCCACTGAAAATATCAGCATTGATTACCATTTCTTCTCTCACACAAAAAGTTCTTTTCAAACTATTCTTGCACAGCCAAGTCTCATCTGATCTGTCAGTTTTCTCCTAATCACTATTTTCTTATTTCCAATATGAGTTATTTTTGCAGAATCAAAGTCCTGCTGATCAACATTTCCAGTTGGAAAAAGGTCACATAACTATGGAGGTCATAATAGTGTACCTAATATCCATATTAAAATGAAATAAAAAGCAATTTTTATCAATCTGACTAAAAAATATTGTTTGGATTTCAAAGTGCACATTTAGAAGGAGTATACCTGCCAATATCTTCAGTTCCATTGACCCTCAAAGTGGACGTAAATGTTGCAATTTAAAGTTCAGTACAACTTTTCTTGTCAAACTAAAGTTAAATAGTCACAGAAAAGTTAAGTTAATTTTAGCAGTTCTACCAAGATGCAGTTAGGTTTAGAATGGTTTGGTAAAATAGAATAGTTAGGACCCAAGTGCATTGACTATTATTGGACGTTAGTATGAATCATACTTTATTTCACTCTGGGCTCTTTCAGTCTCATGCATCATCATCTCTCATAAAGGTGTTGCAGGGCAAATTAGGCTCTCAGTTAAGCTTGAAAGTTTGCAATAGCCCTAGCAAAGATATTTAGATTTTAAACTAAATGAGCAACCTTGAGTAGCAGATGAAGCAAGAGATAGGGAAATTATTATGACATACTTGAATAATCCCATCTTGTGTGGTATCATTAGATGGGTTTTCTCATTTGCAGTGTGAGTTCAGCAAGCAGAAAGCAGCCACCTTCAGGCCAAGGCCTTAATGGAAAAACCTTGGTCTCTTTCCCATCTGCTTCTGGTTCCTTCATACCAGAGGCCTCTCTTTTGTCCAATATTCTAAGATGCAGCCACCAGCACCTCCTGTCCTTCATCTGCACATTTTGGGCTCTGCCTTTACACCTAGCTTCTGTCTTTTCATCCCATCCCACCTTCTTGCTACATCTGCTCTCTGGCCCTTGTCTCATCGAGTAAATTCTTATGATATGTTTCTATTCACTTTTGGTGTCTTCATCTTATTTAAGTTCTTTACTTATTTTGGTGAAATATCAGGGTAGTAAGTTGCTTTCTTCATGAAAACTTGAAAGCTCTATGCATGTAGGAGGCAGAGAAAAATGGAGATGAAAAGTGAGTGTGACAACATCAGTAAGTGCCAGCGGCTGCTACAGTTAGCAATAGCTATGTCTTCCCTGGATAGCTGTTACCAGAATCTGTAATGCAAGTAGCACCACTGTTCCAGTGCTTCAGGTTTATGGCAGGCCAGTGCTGGCTTCCAGCATAAAGCAGCTTTCCAACTGGAGAAATGAACTGCATGTTATTCAATTCCCTGCACCAGCACCTTGGTGAACATTAAATAATATTTTGTATGTTATCACATCCTATGCATAATACATGCATTTTCATCTCCACATAACTATCTTTCCTTTCAAGGAATATTCCCTAAAAATGGCATGCTTAGAGTTAGAAACTTCTTTTGTTGTTATTGAAGTAGGTAAGTATGTCACTTGCTCACTGAATAGCATTTCAGTTGCTACAAAGTGAATATCTGCAGCTTAAGTTGTATCACCTATGATAGCTGGTATTTTCACTGGATGACTAAGGCCATGTCTCCATGATAGTGCCTTCCAGTTCAAAAAAGTGCTTTAAAAGATCCTGTATCAGCACAAAGTGCACTCTGTCTCATTCAAAACCTGAGACAAATATTTAAGTTCTTGCTCTCTAGAAATACTTGGGAAATCCTGAAAACAAAATTTAACAATTGGGATTGCAGATATGAAAAACAGCAAGGTCTCAAGTGCTAATCATGCTTTGCTCATGTAAGAGTCACTCAGGAAAAAGCCGCTGTCATTTTGTTTCTCATAGACAGACATTAAACTGCAAATGACAGTCCCCCTGATCCCATAGTCCCACTCTCCCTAACCTTCTGCTGCGTGGACTGACACAAGCACTGATTTACATTTTTTATACACAGTGTTCTCCAGATCATTCTTCCCAACCAGTTCTCCAGACACAAGCAGTTAAGTAAAATCACAGAACTGCAAATAGCACAAATTCACACCAGTTTCAGAGTGCTTTTGAAGGGGATTGTTACTTTTAGATATTTATATAATTGATACATTTTAAAAGACTGTCAGGTAGAGTTTTCAGCAATTTGTGGTAGAGACAACAGAAGAAAAGAGATTACTTATATAAGCTTATTACTTCTCATTGGAAAATGCTAGCAAGTAAGAAGATACAAAAATTTAGTGTAGATCAGTAAAACCTAATCCTAGAATACTGTTCCAAAACATAAAGGTAAGTCCATACAGACAAAACATCTTAAAAAGCCTTGAGTCTGCCCCTAGAAATACCTGAAAGCACTCCTTGCCAACACCTGACTAACTCTTTTTTATTTGCTAGAGATGTTGCTGAGTGTATTGGCATGAATTAGAACAATGGAGCGCTTTAAATTACCTGTTGCACCATGATCACGATGGAAGCCTTACAGCTAAGTTAAAGAAGGAAACTTCATATGGAAACACATATATATTGTGCCTTGGTCCTGTGTCCAAGCACAGTAAGAATAACTTTCATAAATGATGTAAAATCCTTTCACAGTATTGAGACAAAGATTTTTAATTTTTATCAGCCAAAATCCATTTTTCAGCCATTCATAGCTCATATGCCAGAAATATAAGGGCATAGTAATGCCATGAAATTTGCTGTGTAATAATTTTTCTCTTTAATCATATGTTAGAGCCAATAACATAAAAGAAGCATAATAGAACTGTTGTACCAGGTATCTCACAGTAAGCTCAAGTGGCACAGAAGCTGTAAAACTCCAGGAAGCAGGCTTCCCTGAATACAGACACAGGGAAGAGACACAGCATACTAAAAATTATGAACAAATGACTCCCTGGGCTGAAGTCCACAACCCTTTGAAACCTGGCCTTTTTCTGAGAGTTAGTTCAGTGTTCAAAGTGAGTGCAAATGATATCATAAAATCATCCGGGGGGGGTTCTGTAAGAATTGTTCATTTTCCTTTTCTTCTTTATAAACATGTTTATACCTTGTGTATTTTAACAAGCCTTCTGCATAACAATAAGTCAGCAAACACTATTCCATTTACCTATTTTGTAGGACTTCAATCAAGCTGGAGTTTTCAAACCATCGTGGGCAGAGTTTTGCCAGAAAGAATCAAAAAATGCAACATATTTTCTTGAGAAGATGAAAAGAAGAGTCATCTGAGGGCACCGCACAGCTAGGTTTAGATCTTTGCTGTCTCCATCCATAAGAACATTTTTTTTCCTTTCCCATATGATTTATAGTGGTCTCTTCATGGTCTTCATGGATCATTAAAAAGTGCAATAGCATTTGGTGGATGTTTTGTTATAAAGAAGATTGATATCTCAAACAGTCCAACCATTTTTAGGATACATTGTCAGGATCCCAAAACAAACACAGTCTTAGGCAGGTGGATTATTTTGAACAGGTAATTAGGACACTTCAGTCAATCTTAAGTGAGCAAGCAAGTTAAACTTTTACATTACCTTTACTGCAACGATATACCTTAAGAACTAAGCTTAATAAAATAAGGAAGACCTACTTATTTTATACATTTCAAAAATTGCTTATCTTCAGGACCCATTTTGCACTTTTTAATTCAGCTTTTGTGCAAAATTATAGTTCACATTTGTCACCCTCTTTGGAGGAAATATTACATACCGTTCTATTTTAGAACAAAGCAGATTTGAAAGACAGTTTGTACAATGCATTTTTGTCAATTCTTAGGAAGAGGAGAAGAAAGTTTTTCAGCCTCTCTTAGTCTTTATGTTATATTACATTCAAGTAATATGGTGTGATGATTATACAACAGAGGAAGAAATGGAAGATACAGCAACGTGCAAGGTGCCACATTTAGTGTGTCAAGATAGACTTAGAAAGCAGGACTTGATTGCTTTGTGGGACAGAATAAGGAACAAAGGAAAGAGGAATTGGCAGCATTTCTTTTTCAGCAGTTTTTAACCTTGCCAGAAGCAAATATATTTCAGGTAAAGATTTGTACACAACAGAACAATAATCCATTACTTCTCTCATCCTCCATCAGCAGGATTCTGAACAGAACAGGAGTCTGACTCTGTCGGCTTTAAAAAAGCATCCTAGCTTCAAGGGAATTAAAGATATACCACAAACAATTCTGCTTCACGTAAAAATTGAAACCACAGGAACCAACAACCCTGCAGAACTTTAATTCATAGCAAATATAAATTGAAAAGATACATTTGAAAAATTGAGGTAGGTTTCCTTTGATTTCAAAAAGTTTTGGATCTAGATATTTAAAGCTAGACAATCCTAACTAAGCAAATTAAGTAAAAATTGAGGAACCAGATTCTCAGTTTAGAAAGCAAACCTGTGATTGTTCTAGCTTTGAGCTTAGGCTGAATTACTTTTCATGAGGTCCTCAATCTGACTTTATCTCAGTGTCTAGTACATTTTGTCACTGCTTGGATTGATTATTGAACACCTTGCCAGAAAAGTAAAGCTAAAGAAAATTAAAATTCTTATATACCAGGCCCACCCAAATTAACCTGTTCAATGAACCCCAATATCGAGATCATGGTCTGCAAGATCCAGAAACTTCCATTAGAAGTGTCATAGAATAAACAGTTGAACAGTGTATCTCATGTGCTCTTTCTGAGGTAAAAGTCAAAGGCCAATACTAAAGACAACAGACATCTCTCATATTCGCTAGAGTTAGGAATAAGCTCTTAAAAAGTGGTGCTATACCACAGAATCACGGAATGGTAGGTTTTTGAAGGGACCTCTGGAGATCATCTATTTCAACCCCCTGCTAAAGCAAGTTCACCTAGAGCAGGTTTTGAATATCTCCAGAGAAGGAGATTCCATAACGTCTCTGGGCAGCCTGGTCCAGTACTCCTTCACTCTCCCGTTAAAGAAGTTCTTTCTCATATTAAGGTGGAACTTCTTGTGTTCCAGTTCGTACCCATCATCTGGTTCTGTTGCTGGGTGCCATTGAGAAGAGTCTGTCCCCATCTTCTTGATATCTGCCCTTTAGACACTTATATACATTTTTAAGATCCACTCTCAGTCTTCTCTTTTCAAGGTTAAACAGACCCAGATCTCTCAGCCTTTCCTCACGAGAGAGATGCTTCAGTCTCCTAATCATATTCATGGCCCCTGGGGAACACCACTGGCCATAGGCTTCCAGTTTGACTCTGCACTGCTGATGACAACCCTCTGAGCTCTGACATCCAGTCAGTTCTCAGTCCACCTTCCTGTCATCTAACTCACACTTCGAAAGCTTACTTAATAGGATGTTGTGGGAGACGGTGTAAAAAGCTTTGTTAAAGTCAAGGAAGAAATGCTTGAATATTGACCAGCTCTCTTGGACCTCCCTTACCTTCTGGAGTCCTGACCCATGGGATTCCTCCAAGTGAGTCTTTGAAAAGGATAAAGTTAGCTCTCCTGAAGTCCAGTTTTATAATCCTCCTTATTGCCCTGCTTCTTCCACACAGGATATTGAACTCCATCATCTCACTGTCACTGCAGCCCAGCCAGCCCTCCAACTTTCACATTCCCAACTAGACCTTTTTTGTTAGTACTAGAACTTCTTTGTTAGTACAAGGTCCAGCAGCATTCCTCTTCTTGTCAGCTCCTCTACCGCTTGTGTCAAGAAGTTATTATCAATGCTCTGTAGGAATCACAGACTGTGTGTGCCCAGCTGTGCTATCTTTTCAGCAAATATTTAGGTGGTTGAAGTCCCCCCATGAGAACCAAAGCCTGCGATCGTGATGCTACTTCCAGCTGCTTGTAGAAAGCCTTGTCAACCTCATCTTCCTGATGAGGTGGCTTGTAGTAGATACCCACAACAGTGTTTCCACACATTAGCCTGCCCCTTGATTTTTACCCATAAACTCTCAAATCATTCCTCGTCCACACCTAGGCCGAGCTCGATACATTCTAGTTGCCCCCTCACATAAAGAGCAACCCCACCACCTGTCTTTTCTAATCAGCTCATAGCCATTCATGACAACGTTCCAGTTATGTGAGAAATAGCACTGTATCTCTGTGATTTCAATGAAGTTGTAGCCCTGCAAATGCATGCAGATCTCTAGTTCTTCTTGTCTGTTCCCCATGCTGTGTGCACTGGTGTACAAACATTTCAGAGAAGTACTTGATCATGTAGGTTTCCCTGGAGGGGCAGATGATCCACCATAGCCATACCTGCCCTTGAGATGGTTTGTTTTGTTATCTTCTGAGGCAAAAGTTTTATTAAGTGGAGAGGATGGCTCCTTTTTTGCCCCCAGGGCTGCAAATAAAGTGACAAATTATTATTTCCTTGAAAGATTTCTCTTTGGCAACCAATTCAGTACAAAAAACTAAACTATCAAAGAATAATTATTGTTAATTTATTTTGGGCTGCAGGAGCTACAGAGAATGTGTTAGAAGTACCTCACTGTTCTCCCTCTCTATACAAGTACCGCTGGGTCCAGCAACAGCACAGTTGTTGACACAATGAGAAATATAGACCAAGATGTTTAATTCAAAGAGGAATCAAAGAAATATTTGCAGATACACCATGACAAAGAAAAAAAAAACAAAGCAACTCTATGGACATAGAGTATAATTGAATAACACAAAATAAACAATTACAGGAAAGTAGTTTGAATCCCAAGCAACAGATTTTTTTCTTATAGACAAAAGAATTGGGGTATGGTGTGCCAGGAATACACTCTTACGCTCTTCTCTTTTTTTTTTTTTTTTCTTACCTCTGAATGCAGCTACTGCTTCAAGTATCAGATAAATTTCAAGCAAAGGATCTTTGTTAAGATTATCACTATTGTATAGGGACTGTATTTACACTACCCCTAATTCTCTTTATTAACATGATATCCTAGCTCCTTGAATCAGTCACTTTTATGCTTCATTGAATAAAGTCTTGATTACTGCCAAATACAAAAAAACTATTAGTGCATACATAAGCTCTATCTGATGCATAGTTACAGGGATTTATTGAGATTATCTCAATCAAGATCTCGCATTTATATCTTTACATTTCTTTTCCATCAGGGGCTGAAACGTAGAAATCTATATTTTCACATGTATTTTTTTAATCCAGATATTCTAAACTTGTGTGAATTAGATCAGATCTGTACCAGGAGATGCTTTCAGGGATATTCAAGTACTGGAAATCTGTGCTGAAAAAAGAAACAATAGTCTTTTCTTCATCGTAACTGAATCTGGCTAAATAAAGCCAGAGCATAGCAAAACAAGATATTACCAGGAAGACAACATAGAAGACCACAACGGCAGGAACCATAAGTGCTTACAATCTCTTAAAAGCATTGTGACACCATTTTCTACAGCCACACACTTTTCATATATCCGTATTCACCACCTGAGCAAGCAAAAAAAAAAATGGTGTGCATTGGCTTAAAGAAAAATGCTTCTTCACAATAATAATTATTGTGCAGATATTGTGAGTAAATACGTTATAGTCTGCCTAGCTGTATATATAGGCATTTCTGGCTATCAAATGCTTTTTGATATCAGTAACTACTTCTGCATGTGATTTCAACACCTTGATAGATAACTGCATAGAATGAAGACATAAAAATCTAATGAAATCTAGGTTTGGAAGCACATCTGATGTTTGATATTATCATTAAGGTACATCTAAATATTTCAATGCATTTGGCATATAAGAAATGCATGTCAATCTAAATTTTTCACTATAATCAGTTGTTTAATCATAGCTAGGGAGAGAGTATGAAAATTAGAACAATACCACAACATCTGTCACTATTTACAGGAAATATTTTAACTACTTGGCAACTTGAGCTTATATAAAGTATTATCCAAAAAAGTCATTTCTAAGAGATGGAGATTTTTATCTGCAATATTTGTTATCTATGTGTAAGTATATTTAATCAGGCCTGTAATCAACAAATATAAACTGATAAATAATTATCCGTTCAGGTTGACTGACAGGACAATTGTAAAGGAAGATTAATAAAGGGAATGCAAATGTTTGTCCATGTTATTGATGCACTGCTGATGCTTTGCATTCAAATGTATGTATCTAGCATCAGATACAGGCGCAACACATTTATAAGGAAATGCAACGACCATTTGCATAACAAAACTGTCAATATTGATCTATAGAAGTTAAGTATAGTCACCAGGTCAGAGGGATTTGTCCCTCTGATGAATAGTACCATACTCTGCTGCTAGCATTTCTAAACAACTATACACTTAATTAAAAGCTATAGAATAGAGAAAGAAAAAAATTTTAGAAAATAAGGTATGAATTAAGTACTCTGTCAGTTATACACAATACAGAGAAGTACAGTTCTCCTGATCATTAACCTTCCATTTTCTTTGGCTTGATTTTCATAAAAGCAGTACCTATGTGCTTCAAAAAACATCATCATTTAATTTGGAAAGCATCTATTGGTTATGCCTGTATACTATTCATGAAAACATCTACTGCCTATATGTAGAGGGTCACACATGCACATTAATCAAGCTGTTTTCCGTAGTAATATATGTCTGGGAGTTTTCCATTTCAGTGCTATCAATTACCCACAACAACACTATGAAAGATCTCCTATTTAAATGCAAGTAGCAGACTAAGTTTCTTCCCATATTACAAGTAAATCAATCTATTACAAATTTAAGGAAGTCTCTCCTTAGGTTTTATACTAAGGCCATCAAAAAGTAAGTGTAATCAAAGCCTCAGAGTAAGTGTCTGTCCCTTCTCTTCATAGATGTACTCCTGATTCTAAATGCTATCTTTTTCTGTG